>NC_090750.1:99188166-99210666 GCF_036898095.1 Palaemon carinicauda
CAAATTCCACCCAGACCACTGACCTCACCGAGAAAGTCGATATTCTTGCCATGGATATGGAATCAATTAAGACAACACTTCAAACACTGATGGACCCAAAACCGGAGAAACTGACAATGCTGACAAAGTTAAGGAAAAAAATCTGGTGGTAATTAAATCAACAAATACAGCAACTAAAATTACTGAAAGAAAACGCGAGGTTGAACAAGCAGTTAAAGACATTTCTATACTTAACTCGAGGTGAACTACGAATGGAAATGTTGTTGTAAACTTTGCAAACAAAATGATCAGAGAAGAGGATGCAAACAAAATTCAGACATTGGTGGCTGACACTGAAACGAGAAAAAGCAGAAAACTAAAACCAAAATAATGATATGCAATGTGTACAATGATGAAGAGGATGTAGTAAATGCTTTGATTCAAAGAAATCATTGCCTGGACCAAATCCAAAATATAGAAGAGAAGATAAGTGTAGTCCTGAAGAAAAATGCTTCAGGTGGGACTACCCACTATGTGCTGACCCTAAAGTTCGGAGGGCTATTCATGATAATGGGGACAGCGTTTCGTTACAATGGGGGTACTTGTAACATACGTGATAGGTACCACGTAATCACCTGCTACCACTGTCATTGGTATGGACAATCTTGAGAAAGATTGAGTCTAAGAATGATGATAAAGTCTGCAGGAAATGTTCAGGAAAACATTCCACCAAGGAGTGTAATTCGCAAGTGTCAAAGAGTATTAACTGTACAAAGTTAAACAAACCAAGTGACCACACAGTAAATTCTAGAGAATGCAAAGCTTGTGACTTGGGATTGAAAAGACTTGCAGAAAATACTGATCATGATTACAAAGGATGTCATAGACTGTGGCTATGTAAATATTCAATCTGTAGGTAATATGACTATATAAATTCGAGAATTGATAAACGAGAAATATTTGGGCATACTGGCATTATCTGAAACATGGTTAAATAATATGGACAAGGCAAAGATCACTAAAATGAAACCAACCACACACACCTTCTTTTACATACCTAGAGAGTGTAGGTCTGGCGGGGGTGTCGGTCTAATTTTTCATAAAAGTTATTCGGTGAGTTGTATAACAGTGACGATTTAACAGTAAAGGACCAATACGGGATATGAAACGTTAAATACTCTGAACGAACAAGGTAAAACGACAGTGGAGATCCTGTAGAGAGTAGGGTTCCCCTGCTGTATGGGACCGGAAAAGCAGCCGTCAAAGTAATTCAGACGGTCAATTTGTCTTAAAGGTTTCTTATAGAAGGTTTGGTACTTTTTGATGCACTATGGTTTGGGGTTCCTGTAGTTTATGCATGTAGTGAATTCTTGTAGATCACAAGTGAATATTATTTATTTTTATGGAGGAATCACTCTACAGTTTCAATTTCCCATTGTTCTAGGTACCAAGTTGGTAGGTAGGCTAATATTGTTCAAGCACTTACCCACGCTAGTCCATTTTAGTTTCCAACGGACACACAAAGATGTTGAACTTAAGACGACTTTGTTCTTTAAAGTACAGGCACTTACAAATACTGGGGTAGGGGTAGTAGGAGGTTGCCAATACACTCTAATTTGTTAAAACAGTCTACTAGCGAAAATAAAATAGATCAATTTTATAAGAGTGACACTCTTGGAGTTGTTTCCGTGAGCTCCTAACTCCAACTGACTTCCTAACCTGACCTGTGGCTCGAGCTTCTAACCTAATTTTCTGTTTAAATTTTACAAATGTTTACGGTAGAAAAATCACACACACAAAATCAATTCCATGAAATGTAATCAGTCAAAATAAAGAATTACAAATGAAATAAGATAAATTCTTTTCTTTAACCTTTTATAATTTTTTTGTAATCTTAATTGAAACTATAAATTCTCAGTATGCTCCCACCAAGCTTTTACAAATTCACAATGATATTTGGGGAAGCGGACAGGAAATAGATGGTAACATTCAATTTATACATAAAAATTTTATATTAAAAAAATTTCAATAAACAGGTTTATCAGAGAAATTTTCAATAACATTTAGGAGGCTAACAGTTAATAAATTTTAACATTCAATGTGTACATGAAAATTGAGCTTTAAACAAATATCGATAGCCTATCGGAGAAATTTTCAATAACATTTAGGAAAGCTATTAGTAAATACATGCGAACATTCAATGTATACATAAATGTTGAGCGTTAAAAAAAATCTTGATAAACACTCAGGCAGACACCATGTTTTTCTTTCCTGATATGTAATTTATTAATGATTCAACATGAGCTCTTACCTTCGCAACTTATCTTTTGATTTTGAATGTTTATTGATATAAGCGAGAGATTGGTGATCTGTTTCTAATAGAAAATGTTGTACCAACAAATAAAAACTGAATTTTCCAATTGCTCATATGATACAAAAATGCTTCTTTTTTCCAGGGTGTTATATCCCATCAGAGTATCATTCAATTTCTTTGAAATACACTGAATAGGTAGAACAGGGCCATCAGGCTCTAGTCTTTGACCTAATATGGTTCCCATGGCACACGAAGATGCATCAGTTTGAATAATGTATGGCAATGATGGATTAACGTGATGCAATTTGATATCACTACTTAAGGCTAATTTCAGATCATCGAAGCATTTCATCAAGTGCTTGTTCCAAACTAATTCATTTGGAGAGTTCTTCTTGACCATACCATACAACTGATTGGTTATATCACCAAAATTACACATCGTTTCTATAATAATTACATAAACCAAGGATAGATTGGAGTCTCTTCTTTGACTCGGGTGAAGGAAAACCTAGGATGGCTTGAATTTTCTCAGACTGGGAAAAAATGTAGTTTTCACTCAGTGTTTGACCTGAAAAGTCAATTTCTTCAGTACAAAAATAGGACTTCTTTAGATTTACCTAAAGATTGGCAGACTTCAACGTGTTGAATACATACTCAAGACACTTAAGGTGCTCGGAAAGAGTTTCTGTATCAATAAGAATGTCATCTAAAATGTGAAAATGTTAGGGTGATTGAAAAGAACTCTCATAAGTCTAGAGAATTGAGCTGGTACATTTGATATTCCGAATGGTAATACTTTGAACTGGAATAATCCAAATTTAGTTATGAATGCAGTTTATTTCCAACTTTCGTTTGACAAGGGAATCTGATAAAACCCAGTCTTCAAATCAGTTACAAAATAGAACTTACATTTAGGGATGCGAGCAAAGATTGACCGAGTGTTACTAATAGGTTCTCTATCTTTGACTAATTTACTATTTAAAGATCTATAGTCAATGACACTTCTTATCTTATCCTTATCCGTTTTAGGAACAATAATGCAGGGACTGGCAAAATCAGTTTACTGGGTTCAATGAGATTATTTTCATTCATTTTGTCAAGCTCAGCTTTGAATTTATCTCTAGATGCTAGTGGTACAGAGTAAGCATTCTTTTTTACCAGAGTGGGACTATTCAATTGAATAGTCAAAATATCTGTAGTGATGGGAACGGTAGAAAATATATCCGAGTACTCTATTACCTATCTATCCACCTCTGCTTATACAGAAGGATTTTCACAATGCTTCAACACAATTATTCTCTTATTCTCAAATGTGGACATGTAGCTAATACTATTGATTCTATCACTACCCAATGCAGAATTATCAACATTAGCATTTTTGTCTGGTACATTATTCGAATCAGTTCGAACAACACTATTGTTTATACAATTTTAAAAGATGAATGTGATATGACCTGATTTGAACATTAATTTCATTTGAGTAATTTTTATCAGATGAACATCCAACAATATTGTAAGTTCCATGTCATCTTAGTTTCATTTTAGATTTTTTATTTGACAAGGTTTTCATGAGAACTTTATCCCCAACTTATTTCTTATGTTTTCTACTTATAATGTTTAATTTAAATTTACCTTGGCAATGAATAAGTACTAACAGTACAAAATTCACTGATGAACTTTATGGTTAAAAGTTATTACTACCTGGACTCGTAAAGCTATAGTTACGTACAATTACAAGCTTAGTCAATCCTGGCAAGGTCACCATCTCCATATTTACGCGGTCTCTTGATTCCTTTGTAGTGAATTCTTGTAGATCACGAGTGAATGTTATTTTTTTTTATGGCCGAATCACTGTATAGTTTTCAATTTTCCATAGTTCCAAATTCCGAGTTGGTATGTAGGCTAACAATTATCCAGATACTGGGAAAACGGTTATGGTGTTCAAGCACTTACCTGCGCTAATCCATTTTAGTTAACAACGGAGACACAAAGATGCTGAACTTGATGACTTTATTCTTCCAAGTAAAGGCACTAACAAATACTAGGGTATGGGTAGTAGGAGGTTGCAAATACACTCTAATTTGTTAAAACAGTCGACGACTGCAAATAAAGTAAGTCAATTTTACAAAAGTGACATCCCTGAAGATTCTTTCGTGAGGTCTTGGTTCCAACCATAGCCATCGAGATTAGAAGGCCTCTTCAACCTCAGCCCGTATCTCTACAGTAGGTCGACTTGACAATCGGGACCCTTTTCCGCTGGCTTCATTGTAAGCCTGTTCCAAAGAGTCCAATACATTTAGAAGTTATACACACACACACACATATATATATATATATATATATATATATATATATATATACATATATATATATATATATATATATATATATATATATATATATATATATATATATATACATACACGCACATACTTCTATATGGTATGACAAGCCATCAATTTTTCCACCAGAAAATCTCTCCCAAGTATCTAACCAGTCTTCTGGAAAATCCTTAACAAGAAATTTTATTTTATACCATTCTTGTCACACCTAAGTTGGGTACAGTATACATTATAATTTTTTTTTCACTTAAGGTATTACCTTGACTTTAACTATTGAACACAAAATAAAAAAAAAAAAATGGTATAAAATGAGCTCCATCATTGTAATTAGACAATTGTTTCTCTTTCCAAAGATTTCGTATTGCTGTAATAACATTTCCATTAGAAATTTTAAAAACATTGTTTGGCCTTTCAAATGTGGATGGCCGTAATGCTTTAATTGTCAACTTTTAATGACTTTCAGGGAGCAAAGTATACCTCTGGTTCTTTTCAATTATTGCAGTGGAAATTTTGAAATACAATTGTTTTGCCATCATCCTTAAGACCAAACCAGTTATTTGTGACATGCTTCAGTATGTGTCCAGTGGTGGGGTTGTGAAATACGACATATGTCGCATTATTATCAGTAATGGCTGATTACTTTAAATAGACTTTTTTTTTTTTTCAAACGTGTTAATGCTTTCTTTATAACATCAAATAAGATTTCGGCTTTTAGTTTTTATAGGAATGATATGAACCACATTACGATAGTTGGTTGAATACATTTTTCGTCTTTGTTAACAGAGAGACATTTTGTTACAAAAAGTTTTAAGCTACTACCAATAGACTGAGACTCGTTGTCCTTGTGTAGCTACATGATTTTGCAATTAAAGTATATCATATATATATATATATATATATATATATATATATATATTATATATAATATATATATATATATATATATATATATATTCATATATATAAATATATACTGTATAAATGTGTATATATATATTTATATATATGTATGTATATATATATATATATATATATATATATATATATATATACTGTATATATATATATTCCCAAGATAGAATTCGGTATTAAATACCATTCGTGGGTGATATTTACATATATATATATATATATATATATATATATATATATATATATAGAGAGAGAGAGAGAGAGAGAGAGAGAGAGAGAGAGAGAGAGAGAGAGAGAGAGAAACCTACTTATAGGTCTAAAATCTTCACTTTTGATGTTCCTAAGCCATTTATTTTTCTTTCTCCATTTCCAGGAAACATCAAAATAACAAATTTTGGGTCGTTTATATAATTTCCCTTACATTTAGATGTACCAACTTGAACGCCATTGTATTCCGGGTTGAAGACAGTGGGTAAACACTAACACAAGACAACGCTTATTGTTCGAGAGTTTTCTATCACTTTTTTTCCCTTATTATTATTTTTTTTTAATTCAATAAAAGTTCTTCAGAATAATCTCAAATAGACACAAGATTTTCCATTATTAGTATATATTTTCTATCGTTTTAAGTTGAAAAAAAAATCGTGTACTATCGGCGTGACCTCCTACCTCAAGCGATTTGGGTAAACTGGTTGATGTGCCAATTTTTCAATCCAGCCAGCCAACAACTCTCACGCAGCAGGAATTTAAATGTCCCAGTGAAGAGGCCTTGTTTCACGATGCCTGTGCTCCAACTGACTTCCTAACCTGTGGCTCGAGCTTCTAACGTAGTTTTATGTTTAAATTTATCAACTGGTTACATTTGAAAAATCATACATTCAGAATCAATGCCATGAAATTGAATCATAGTAAATAAAAAAATACAAATAAAATCGATTCTTTTCCTCAAAATCATACGTTCAGAATCAGTTCCATGAAATTAAATCATAATAAGAAAATTACAAATAAAATAAAATAAACTCTTTTCCACAAAAAATCATGCATTCAGAATCAATTCCACAAAATGAAATCATAATAAATAAAAAAAATTACATATAAAATAAAATCAATTCTTTTCCTCCAAGATTTTCATAATTTTATTAATAATTTTACCTGAAACTATGAATTCTCTACAATGCATATTCACAGATCAATATTCATCCTTTTTGGTTTTTTTTCTTTTCTGTTCTCTCTCTTATTTCCACCCCATGTAGGACCCACGATGTTCGACTAGCAATTACTGGATGTACATATTTCTTTGTTTGAAACCATTAACTTATCGTGTTAAATTTTAGATTAAAATACATGGATATCCTTCGTTTTGGCCCTTACTACTTCACCATAAAACCACTTAGAGAGAGAGAGAGAGAGAGAGAGAGAGAGAGAGAGAGAGAGAGAGAGAGAGAGAGAGAGGGGGGGAGAGAGAGAGAGAGAGAGAGAGAGAGAGAGAGAGAGAGAGAGAGAGAGAGAGAGAGGGGGGGGAGAGAGAGAGAGAGAGAGAGAGAGAGAGAGAGAGAGAGAGAGAGAGAGAGAGAGAAACAATTGATCGTGATTTATAACATGGATAATAGGCCTAACGCATTGAAAGGACAGACAGTAGTGTTGTGTATTGATCAAAGATGAATTTATGCAAGTTTTATGTTGTTTACGGCCATCGTGATAAGAAAAAAAAAACATAACTACATTTGCACTCACAGTACCAAATACACACACACACACACACACACACACACATATATATATATATATATATATATATATATATATATGAATGTGTGAAATATTGATATGAGACTTGAGCTGTCTGGGAGCAGTAGTGTGAATGAATGATGTAATTGTTAAAACATCTTTTTTTTTTTTTTTTTTTTTTTTTTTAATTGAGGAATGGATGGTAAATGCAAGTGAACTAAAGTGCGTGGAAGTTATTCTGATTAAATTCTGATGTATTGTGTGTCTTGTAAGGAGGTATGTAATCATAGGAAATATAGAGACCAACACTCTTGACTAAAATCTAAACATGTGAACATACAATTGAGGAGTAATCAGAGTATTTTCAGTTGCTTGGGCCATGTGGAAAGAATGGGTGATAATGAGTTAGTGAAAAATGTTAGTTTAGTAGTGGTGGGAGGTAGGGGGAAGGGAAAGACTCAACAGGGTTGGATACCTGGAGGGAAAGACCCACTTAATTGGAAAGAAAGGAGGGCGAGTAATGTGGAAATTTTGCTGCACGCAGGCTCATCCACGATTATTATTATTATTATTATTATTATTATTACTAGCCAAGCTACAACCCTAGTTGGAAAAGCAAAATGCTATAAGCTCAAAGGCTCCAATAGGGAAAAATAGCCCAGTGAGGAAAGGAAAGTTAGAGCAATAATGCAGCAGTGACTTTTGATGTTCTTCTTTGGACTTGCCCTCTGCTATAGGAAAGGATTTTATGTTTTGTGTGTGTGTGTGTTTGTTTGTTCTCTGATAGAGAATGAAACCTTATATGATAGTATGGTATTAGAGACCTTGCACTTACATCAAAATTTATACTCGGAGCCTAATAAAGGGTAACTATTATCGCATTATTATGACCGATTTGGTAACGTTCCTAACTGGTGAACGCCAGACTGGGGGTCGAGTCCCGCTCATATTCGTTAGTTTCTATGGTCACTGCAACCTCACCATCCTTGTGAATTAAGGATTTAGGGTTTGAGGGAGCCTATATATCTATGTACTGGGTCATCTGCAGCCATTGCCTGGCACTCCTTGATATTAGGAGAATGGGTGGAGAATGGGCTTAGGCACTGATCATATGTATATATGGTCAGTCTCTAGGGCATTGTCCTGCTCGACAGGGCAATGTCACTGTCCCTTGCCCCTTGCCCCTTGCCCCTGCCATTCATGAGCGACGTTTTAAAGCCTTTAATGTAACCTTCAGAACTTCACTCACGATTACGCGTTTGGAACTCCCCCTGGAACTGAATGCTGAGCGGCATTAAGGATGTAAAGATATATATCTGTTGCATGCAAACTGTGTTTTTGTATAAAATGGAAGTTTATTCAACTTATGGTTAACTTATTGTGTACTGACATTTATTTGTATGTTTTTCACATTGTATGATCAATGATTTTAGAAAAATATAATCAGTTTCATACCCTATATAATCTTCTTTTATCATAATAATAATAATAATAATAATAATAATAATAATAATAATAATTTTACTTTTTTAAATCATAAAACCCGCGTTCGCATTGTATCACTGTTATTTAATTTTTTTTTTATTTTTGAATGAAGGGAGTATGCTTGGTTAAGACAGCCCCAACACCACTTTAGTGTTTTGCACTCGACCTTCCCTTCATCAATGAAAGTAGGAAACGAAAGTTACCGATATTTTCGTAGTCACCAGTGAAACAAAACAGTATTTTTAAAGAATAGAATTCAACTTTTATATATATATATATATATATATATATATATATATATATATATATATATATATATATATACACATATATATATACATATATATGTGTATATGTATATGTATATATATATGTATGTATATATATATATATATATATATATATATATATATATATATATATATATATATATACATATATCAATAATTGGTTATAGGAAGCTAGATTATGTACCGATGATAGATGTTAATTTTGAGAAATGTAGTTATCATCTGCCTTTGATGAGTTATGGTCTTCTCGAAATGAATACGTATTTATCACGATGATCAGATCCATTTGGGAGATTAAACACAACAGTTCCTGCCAAACGATAAAAGCCCTCAAAGGACCCATGCAAGGTATTTCCCAACTGATGTTCTATTAAGAGAGATGCTGATGATGTTCCAGAGATTGGAAATTGCAGCGAAATCCAGAAACCTTGTTGAACTTCCTGGTCTGGTTCGGGAGACTGAAGATTAGTTTGTGATTGCTATCAATTTCTGTAGACCGGTGGATGAAAGTGGAGGAAGCCGAGCTCTCTGTGGAAACCATCTGAGTGATGGTGCGGATAAACCGTTGCTGGGATCGCCTGAATAGTTGTGCCCTTTTGTCCCGTCTGGATTTTTGAAGGTTTGTCTATTGCATTGATTATTTGATTTAGGAGACAGATAGTTATAATTAGGGTATTGGTTTCATTACCACTTTCAAATTTTGGGGTCTGTACTTGTGAACCTTTTCGTCCTCCTAATTCTTTGACCACTTTCCTTGCGTAGGTCCATTTTTTATTGGATGGTTCATTCAGTGTCGTGAGAAAATACATTCTGTCTCTCTCTGAATAGAGATATCTCCCAGATGAAAGGCATGAAAACGAAAGTAAATTATGAAGTTAATCTAACTGCCATTACCGGAATAAAGAAGAGAGTAAAATATCCTTGCTAGTGCCTTTCTGGGACTGATGTATACAGTACCAATTTGAATATATTTCAGGCTTTCAGGCTGAACCTGGAAAGGAAGCTGCTGGAAGCTCGTTTGGAGCCTACCGCTAAAGACATTTCATTGCAGATGTTCAACGGCAATGATCGCTGCCAAATCCCAACTCCCTTTCCGTGGAAAATGGTATTTCATATCTCCTTGTGGTTTTGGTGGCCGATGTGGTAACTTCCTGACTGGTGTACGCTAGAGTGGGGGTCGAGTCCCGCTCAAACTCGTTAGTTTCTTTGGTCGCAGTGACCTCATCAACCTGGTGAGCTAAGGATGGGGCATTTGGGGGAACCTGTAGATCTGTCTGCTGAGTCATCCGCAGCTATTACCTTGCCCTCCTTGGTCCTAGCTTGAGTGGAGAGGGGGCTTGGGTGCTGATCATATGTATATATGATCAGTCTCTAGGGCATTGTCCTGCTCGATAAGGCAATGTCACTGTCCCTTGTCTCTGCCATTCATGAGTGGCCTATAAACATTTAAATTAGTCTGCGAGCAATATTAGATCCATGTTATTAAACTTCCGTCTTATTTGCAGTTCGACTAATTAATCATTTCCCTGATATTGTGGTGGGATCACAATAATGGTGGAATCACACTAGTGATTTCTTGTCCGAGGTTTTCGCCAACCTTCAGTCGATGATAGCGAGTGAAAGTGTTGTAATGTCACTCTACGATTTCGCAGTTCGAGGAGCAAATTGAAAAAAGTTAAACAAACCAATCAGCTATCATCATGGCGCCAACAAATTTTATAACTGTTGCAGTAATATGTATTATTGGTATATTACGTGAATTGAAGAATTCTACAACTACCGCAGCGAGAACAAAGCAGATTTCTATTATCTCTTGGGGATTGTTTGATCTAAGATTGCCAAGTAAGAGTACGTCCTATATGCAGCCGCCATCTTGTGTGTTTACATCTGACGTCATGCCTACAGTTTATGCGAGCTGCTTCCCGTCCAGTCAGGAAGCCAATTGCTGCCAATGTCTCGAGCAACAACCGCTCGTGCTTTCCATTTTTGGCAGCAACTAGCGAAAAAAAAGCTTAGTGTGATTCCAGCTTAAAGGTTAAAGGTTAAAGGTGACTGGTTTCAGTTCCGGTTCCATCAGAATAGATGCTCACCAGAACGTCAGCCGGGCAAGCCCAACCCCCCACTGTGGTGCCCTACCACAGCAGTAGCCTCCCCAGTCAACAGATTAAACTCAAGGTCCTGGGCGGGGATCGATCTCTTGCCATGCGAAATGCTAGGCAAACACGTTACCACTTACGTTATCAGCAACTGGACTCTTGGACAGAAGGGAAATAGAAACAGAACATAACCTTAATGTCTATATTTCTGAACACTTAAACACTTGATACAAAACCCAACCACGTTAAAAATTTAGTTCAATAGTATTATGATAAGGCTTGCTCATGAATCCTTAAACTAAAACCATAACAGATAACACAGAAAAATTTATCATACACATTAAATTAAAAGAACCACATTCACATAAACCTGAAGAAAAATACCAAAGCTTAAAACAAAGATATACCACAACAAAATATTTAATTCATGTATATATATATATATATATATATATATATATATATATATATATATATATATATATATATATATATTGACGCAGAAACGTCCTCTGCACACAAGCCAAACAGTCTGTGATGTGCTAAGAGTGGGTTGTGAGTCAAAGGCGAGATGAATGCAACTGAGTTATTTATTATAGACACATCAAGTATATATAAATATATATACACACTAGGTCCCGGCAAGAAGGTCACAAAATACAACATGCTATTTCTTGTCCAACCGGCAACCGGTTCTGTTAACAGTTAACAATGAGAAATATGTCAGTGCGAGGGGCGAGCGAAGATACAAAGGATAATATATACAAAAAGAGAAATGTCGTTACTATGTATGATCGTGTGACACACGGGTGGTACATGGCTCCCCCCTAAAAATGACTTAATGTACATGTTAAATAGGGCGCCCTGATCTAGAGAGGCAAACTGTAGGTGGGTCATCTGGCATGAGATAAACAGATTTTAGACAATCAATGGAGACCCAGTCTTCTTTGCCACGCATCTTTAGTAGGAATGCTTTCGGATTGCATCGGATCACAAGGAAAGGGCCCGTGTAAGAGGTTGTTAGCAGTGGCTTGCTAGTGTTGTTGCGTAGGAAGACGGGCGTTGCAGAGTGAAAGTGTGACGGTATGTTATGCTTCGCTGGGGGCTTGTAAGTCTGGCGGCATGGAGTAAATTTTCCCACGACGTAACGTATGCGCTGGAGATCGTTGGAGGAGGTTGCAGAAGGAAAAAATTTGGCAGGGATGACCAACGGGTCACCATACACCATTTCAGCTGCCAAGACGTCCAGGGTGTCTTTAGGAGTGATCCTTAGTCCCAGGAGGACCCAGGAAAGCTGAGTGAACCAGTTGGAGTCCTTGCAGCGGGACATCAAAGCAGCTTTGAGGGTGCAATGAAAACGTTCAACCATTCCATTGACAGCTGGGTTGTAGGCAGTTGTCTGATGTAGGGTGATGCCCAGGAGATTCGCTAATGATGTCCACAATTGATAGGTGAAAGTGGTACCCTTTACAGAAGTAATATGCTCAGGGACACCAACTCTTGCTATCCATCCTGAGAATAAGGCAGATGTACATTAGGTGGACGTTGCAGTTTCCATGGGAATGGCTTCAGGCCAACAAGTGGAGTGGTTGATGACGGTAAACGGGTAACGATGTCCTTGTGATGTGGGTAGGGGGCCTACGACGTCAACGTGAATGTAGGTGCCCACTCCTGAATCCGTGTGTCAATGTACTTTGGAAGTTTGGCAAGAAGTACAGGCACGGACCCAATCCTTAGCATCCTTAGTAATGTGACAAATGAACTTAGTCTTCAGCAGCTGTGCAGTAGAACGGCGTGAGGGATATGAAAGGCCGTGAATGAAATCAGACACATGTCGGCGTACAGGAGCAGGAATCCATGGTCGCGGTCTACCAGTACTGACATCACAGAGGAGGGTGGTGTTGGAGTTGTCAAGGGGTACGTCTTCCCAACGGAGGGAAGGGCAGGATGTCCTACATGCTTGATACCTTGGGTCCTGTCGTTGGGCTTCAGCCAAGGCGTTGTAATCCAATCCCAGTTGAACGGCAGCCAACGTGTTTCTTGACTGGGCATTGGCAACGGAATTCATTTTCCCAGGGACGTGTTGAAGGGTGCAATTGTATTCGGCCACGGTGGAGAGATGTTGGAGTTGACGGATGGACCAGGCGTCAGACTGTCGAGTGAAGGCGTGCACCAGAGGCATGTGGTCTGTGCGAATGACGAAGGGCGTACCTTTTAAGAATTAACGAAAGTGACGGACAGCCAAGTGCACCGCCAACAATTCGCGATCGAAGGTAGAATAACCCGATTCTGCTGAAGAAGGCCGTTGACCACCTGTTTGAGTACTGCACCAATAGTGACGTCGCTGGCATCAGTGGAGAGAAGGAGAGGGGCATGTGGGATGGGAAAAGTGAGAGCAGCAGCAGTTGATAGGGTATTCTTTGCGTTGCAGAAGGTCGCTTCTTGAAGGGGACCCCACTTCAGGTCTTTTGGCTTGCCCTTAAGGGAGGCGTAGAGGGTAGCAAGAGTGGCGGCAATAGCTGGCAGAAAACGGTGATAATAGTTGATCTTGCCCAAGGGCGTGGGGAAGTTCTGAACGGTAGCTACCTTCTTAGGGAGGGGATGGACTCCTTCAGGAGTGATGTGGTGCTCTAAGAATGACACTTCTTTGGCGCCAAAGGTAAACTTGTCGTACCGGACTACAAGGCCGTTTTGTTGTAGGCGGTCGAGCACGATGCGCAGGTGACGGAGGTGCTCCTCTTTTGAGGAAGAGAACACAGTATGTCGTCCACGTAACATACAAAGAAGGGGAGGTTCCCTAAGATGCCATCCATGAGACGTTGAAAAGTGGCCCCAGCATTGCGAAGGCCAAAACAGGAGTAATTGAAGGTGTATGTACCGAAGGGAGTGGTGTTGGCGGTCTTGGGGATGTCTTCTGGGTTTATAGACACCTGATAATACCCCTTCAGGAGGTTGAGCGTGGAGAAATCCTTAGCTTTATGCTGGTAGAAGGTCACGTCGGCGATGTTTGGGAGGGGGTAGTGATCCGGTTTTGTTTGCATGTTCAGGCACCTGTAATCCCCACACGGATATAGGGAGCCGTCTTTCTTCAGGACGATGTATAAGGATGACGACCATGTACTGGTGGCCTTTTGGCAAAGGCCCATTTCTTCTATTTCGGCGAACGTCTGTTTGGCGGCTGCCAATCGATCCTGTGCCAGAGTTCTGCCAATCGATCCGGTGCCAGAGTTCTGCCAATCGATCCGGTGCCAGAGTTCTGAATTTCGCGAAGACTGGAGGTCCCATAGTCTTGATATGGTGGTAAATACCGTGTTTGGCTTGAGCCGTGGGCGTTTGAAGAAATTCTGGACGGAAACCTTCCGGGTAGGACGTGAGGAGGTGGGCATAAGCATCCGTGGGTGCGCTGATGTGGAGAGCGAGGTTGGAGGGGGCGGGTTGAAGAGGTGTCGATAAGTACGAGTCTGCATTGACCAATCGTCTGTGGGCGACATCGACCCGAAGGTGGAAATGAGAGAGAAAATCCGCACCTACAATAATGTGAGGTTCTCGTAACCGTAGGTTGGTATCGCAGATCTGTTGGCAGCTACCAGGCGGATGTCGGCAGACGTAGACAGACTACGTCATGTCCTGAAGAGTTCCCTTGGCAAAAGAGAACGACAAGCACCCGTGTTTACCAAAAATCGCATGCCAGTTCCTGCATCAAGTAAAAAGAAAAGATTGGAAACACGGGAGGCCACCACCATGAGCGATGGCCTACTTACACGTTTTTTGGCCACTGACAATCCTTGGCACATTTCTTTGCGGCAGCCCCGAATCTGGAGTGGGAGTGGTACTGCGGCCGATGGGCGGCAGTAAGTAGCTGTAGAAGTCGTTGGTTGGGGTGCAAGCGAGTGGTGGGTGATGGGTGGCTTTGTCGGCGCTCTGGCACGTCACGGGGTAGGCATGTGTGTCTTACGGCATTCACGTCAGCTTCGGTTGATGTTGAATAGATGTCTTCTTCATCAGGAGTGAAGCTGTTGATGGAGGTCTTGAAGGTCATGAAGTGACTTTCCATAAGGGCGTCGGCTTTGGTCATCAAGTCCTTTATGGGTAAACTATCGACATCAGGTATGGCAGCGCGTACAGATGCGGGTAAACGGCGAAGTAGGTTCACCTCACGAGGAGAGCCGTCTGTGGCAGGTTGCAGGGAAGCGATACTGGTCATTTCCCTGAGGGTGAGCGAAGCCCTTTGGTCCCCCTATGGTTGTTGAGAGAGCTGAAAAAGCTTTGCTATACGGGCTGCTGGTGTTGGCGAGTACTTCTGCAGAAGTTGTGTTTTGAGGTAGTCATACGCTATTGGGGTGTCTCCTTGTTCACAAAGCCAGTTGGAGATTTCGGGGAAGGTATCCTCGGGTATTACCGCGAGAACATAATCTGATTTGGTGGTTGAGCGACTCACATCCTTGATGCGGAACTGGACTTCTGCGCACTGGAACCAAGCAAACGCCTCACGACGAAAGTTTGAATGGGACTGCGCCAACTTCCGTGGAGTCCGCCATAGTAACAGTGAGAGGGGAGGGAGGTGGGACGAGCGAGTCGCACTCCTGGGTCACCAATGTGACGTGCCAAGAGCGGGTTGTAAGTCAAAGGCGAGATGAATGCAACTGAGTAATTTATTATAGACACATCGAGTATACTGTATATACACACTAGGCCCCGGCAAGAAGGTCACAAAACACAACAAGCTATTTCTGTTCTGGTTCTGTTAACAGTTAACAATGAGAAATAGGCGGACAGGTTGATGCAAGTTGCTGTCAGTGTGAGGGGAGAGCAAAGATACAAAAGATAATATACACAAAAAAGAGAAATGTTACTATGTACGATCGTGTGACACACGGGTGGTACAAGTCCTTCTCGGCACAGCCACCAAATCTGTGGCAAACAGAACAATAATCAATTCCAGTCATAATCATCATCATCCTCGTAAACAAGAGGAATATTTATTTTACGGGCTGGGTCATTAATAGCCTAAAATTCCCTATCAGCTGTCCATTCCAAAAACCATCTACGCTCTGGCTCGTCATCAATAAGCTATTTATGTAATCGACTGGCCAAAATATAAACGCAAAAGGAGGAATTACGCCCTGAAAAAAAAGAAGCAAAACACAATTAGGAGCACTCCTGGCTAACTAAACTATCGCACTATAATCAATGATAAATAATAAACTGTTTCTATCATTCTCAATCACTCCAAGCCAAGATGAAAAAAAAATTGTACTTTTAAAATAAATAATCACTTCCAAGCGCTCTCTCTCTCTCTCTCTCTCTCTCTCTCTCTCTCTCTCTCTCTCTCTCTCTCTCTCTCTCTCTCTCTCTCTCTCTCTCTCTCTCTCTAAGGATTTGGCAAAATAGAAAAAAAATGATACTCCACAATATTGTTGTAAATTCTATTGATATTCATTATTTTGAAAGTTAGGGATTCGTGGGGCATGCATGCTGAATTTGCCCATATTGTTATGTCTCTGTTCTAGAGAAACTCTTTATTCCCGATTCTTAGATAATTTATTTCATTTGCGAGTATGTTTGTAAGAGGCTTTTATATTTGTGTGAAAGTGTATTTATATATCTAACCACATACTATTATCCTTCAGTGTCGATCCTTAAGCAAGTTGCTTTACATAATTGTGGATTATTTGTTTAATCATAGCGTTTTTCATGCAATGGACAGAACAGCCGGCATACCACTTTTATAATTTCTTCTTTGAATGAAGGTATGGGAATCTGTTATGCCCCGTTCTATGAGTCATTCCTGCAGCTGCTATTGATGTTGCTGTACAGGTCAAACATTGTGGGGAAGAAACCTCCAGCAGGTTGTTTTCTTGGTCTCTGCCTCTCATCAAAGATGCTGCCATCAAAGACGGCCGACTCGTTTATGGATGGCCGTGTTTGCTGCTGTATGTGTTCCCAGAGTGCTCTCTTTAGATAGCTTGGCTGTACTGCCAGTTCATCTCACATGGCTCTAAAGTGGATTTTTTAGTTATTCACATATATCTATTTTAATTAATTCATTTATTTATATATGTATGTTTAATTTATGTGTACGTATATTATAACTTTTAGTATCAAACTTTTTATATACGTAATGATATTAATGAAACTTAGTTTTAAGCTAGAATGACACTTTGTAAAACCTGCAGAAGCCAGTGCAGACCAAAAGATAATGTAGACTACAACGATATAGGCCTACGTCTGAAAAAATTTTCACCTCCCAATTTGACAATATCTTGCTATTTTGTATATATTGTTATTATCATTACTATTACTATTGTTGTTGCGTTTGTTTTATATTAATAATTTATCTTTGATCATTTGACTTTGAGCATTTCTTTTTGCATCTTGTCTTGGTTGATATATCGTTACGAGAAAGTAAATGTCTAAATTATTTCATTGGTAAAAGAATATAAAATTTTGGATAAACAGGAAGTACTAAAAAATATCACTGCCATCTAGGGAAGAAGTATTTCAACAAAAACTAGGTTTTATTAAGTGGATTTTCCTAGAAATTGCTGTTTTTGGTAGCGGTGTATTTTTGTTTTAGTTGTGAGCTGTGTATATGGACATGGGAAAGAAAAGTCTGGCAAATCATATAGTTGTTTGTTATTATGTCACTTACAGTTGCTGTGGTTACTTAAAACAGGCTGTATCAATAAAAAGGACTGAGGTTCACGAAAATAGTTATCAGCCAAAGCTAAATGAAATGTAATAATTAAGAATTTATCATCTGAAGTTTGATATTGTCATACAATAAACAATATTATTAATTTTCTGGGACCATGTGTTAGTTTGCCTTCTTTGCTAGCCAGACAAAGACGCAATATCATTAATCCTGGTTAAAGGAATACTAGAGTCAATTCTTTTTAGTGATGCAGATTTGCACCGACTCGCAGGGGTGCCCTTTTATCTCGGAAAAGTTTCCTGCTCGCTAATAGGTTGGAGGAGATAATTCTAACCATTCGGATAGCAGGAAACTTTTTCGAGCTAAAAGGGCACCGCTGTGAGATAGTGCAAATACGCCTCATCAGAAAAAATTGAGTATAGTACATAGCCTACATTGCATTAATGACTGAGTAACACTTCTGGAACTTATTTCTGTTTATGAATCGCCGTGTCACCGTAAACAGGAGAAATAAGACTCGGCAAATCCTGTGAGAATGGTCTTTTAAAAATCGAACTCTTTAATAAGAATACGATATGTGACTTGATATTACTTTGATTTTATCTTTCATCTTGATTACCCTCAGTGTTCGTATTACATCATGCTCCCTCTTTTAATAAAACGAGACCATCTGTTTGCCCACCGCCAATTAACGAACTAATAATGTTGACATTGAGCAGAAACACAATGGAAGCCAGGACAATGATTCTTCCTCGCTCCTTCCCTCATCACCAATTTCCCCTTAAAACCCCCACCCCCAATATTTCCCCTTACCGCTCCTCTGCAAAAGTATGCATACAATTTTTGAAATATTGTAATCTGCGAATATTTGGATGAAAAGGGGTGGATGGGTATTGAATTCCGACATTATTCTATTGTTGGGATTCAGTAGAACTTCAAAAGTTCAAAGTTGCAGCAAATGTTTTTATGTTGAACAGGCTGACAGGAGTCTTTTTATTGTTTATATATGACTTATCTGTTTTGACGTTGTTACCATCTTTAGAATGATTTATTGTTAATTTGCTCTCATCATTATTTATTTCCTTATTTCCTTTCCTCGCTGGGCTATTTTTCCCTAATGGAGCCCATGAGCTTATAGCATCTTGCTTTTCCAACTAGGGTTGTAGCTTGGATAGTAATAATAATAGTAATAATAATAATAATTTCTTTAGTCTGCAAGGTCTTTGCAGAGAGCCATATGTTATGGGTGCATTCGCTTCAGCAGATATGATGGACTTCATATGATTTGAAAGTTGTGAAGTTAAAGAATATGAGTCTGTCCAGTTTTATGAGAAATCGGATGTCGCTGAAGAAGTTGTGAGGCTGGTGAGAAATGCTCTGTTAGATTCAAAGTTGTAAGAAACCATGCAGCAATATACAAAACAGCAAGAGAAAACCATCCACGGCTTATTTGTTAAGGTAATCCTGGTATATGAGTATGTTGAATATATCTTGAGCCAATAAACATTTACTAACTAATGCTTGGGTGGTCATAGTTATCGATCATTTAGTCACAATCAAAGACACTGACAAAGAAGTCGCTCATACATCACTCCTCTTAACAACGTGCATCACATTATTATTATTATTATTATTATTATTTTTATTATTATTAATAATATATACTGTTGTTGTTATCATTGTTGTTGTTGTTATTATTATTGTTGTTGTTATTATTATTTTTGTTATTATTATTATTATTATTATTTCTCTCTCTCTATCACAGTCTTTCAACTGAGTAGTATTTATAGTGTAGGGTTCTGGGTTACATCCTTCCTCCTTAGGAGTCCATCACTTTTCTTATTATGTGCTCCGTTTCTAGGATCACACTCTTCTGCATGAGTCCTGGAGCTACTTCAGCCTCTAGTTTACTCTAGATTCCTTTTCAGGGATCTTGGGATCGTGCCTAGTGCTGTTATGATTATAGGTACAATTTCCACTGGCATATCCCCTATCCTTCTTTTTTCTATCTTCAGGTCTTGATACTTATCCATTTTTTCCCTCATTTTGTCTTCCACTCTGGAGTCACATGGTACTGCGACCTCAATGAGTGATACTTTCTTCTTGATTTTGTCAATCAACGTTATTATTATTATTATTATTATTATTATTATTATTATTATTATTATTATTATTATTATTATTATTATTATTATTGTTTTTATTTTTATTAGATAGCTACAACCCCAGTTGGGAAAGGGCTCCAACATGAAATAGCCCGATGAGGAAAGGAAATAAGGAAATAAGTAAACTACAAGAGAAGTAATAAAATATTTTAAAAGCATTAACAACAGCAAAATAAATCTTTCCTATATAAACTATAGAAACTTCAAAAAACCAAAAGGAAGAGAAATTAGATAGAATAATGTGCCCGAGTGTACCCTCAAGCAAGAGAACTCACACCCAAGACAGTGGAAGACTATGGTACAGAGGTTATGGCTCTACCCAAGATTAAAAAACAATGGTTTGATTAGGGAGTGTCCTCCTAGAAGAGCTGCTTACCATAAATAAAGTCTCTCTTCGACCCTTACCAAGAGAAGAGTCGCCAAGGAACAATTTCAGTGCAGGAGTTAACACCTTGAGCGAAGAAGAATTGTTTGGTAATTTCAGTGTTGTCAGGTGTAGGAGGACAAAGGAGAATGTGGAATGACTAGGTCAGGCTACCCGGTGAATGTGTACGCAAATGAAAAATGGGCCGTAACCAGACATAGGGATCCTATGTAGTACTGTCTGGCATGTCAAAGGACCCAATAATAGAAGGATTATAAAACCAGTAATCAGTTTTGTCGAGATTATCCATTCAGCTTGGGTGAAATTCGAGTATGTAATCTTCTGATGCAATTATTGAGTGAAGCTTGATTAACTTTTGTAGAAACAGCAAGTCATTCTCTGACTCATTACAGAGTGGGAGTAAACAAGTCATTGTTCAGTGAACGATAATTATGCGTGTTTTGGAGCTCATTAAGCTAATGAGAATGAGGGTCTTTTGTGGTGAAGGGGATATAATTGATTTTCACGAATAATGGTAGAACTTATCAATAATTAGAAGATTAAGTTAGATTAGACTTATTATTATTGTTATTATTATTATTATTATTATTATTATTATTATTATTATTATTATTATTATTATTATTATTATTAAATGCGAATGCTGTCTCAGCGGATTTCATCTTATAGGAAATGTTGTAAATTTTTCGTATTACTTTTCTTTCAGAATTCCCACATTTCGTCAAAATCTGTACTTATCTCCTCGTAAGAAAGGGGAAGAAAAATCACAGGGCCCCGACTTTCTTTTACTGTAACAAACTATGTAATTTGCCAGCGGGATTCGTTGTCTAGGGGAACTCCGGTTGGCAGTTCCAGGTTCGATGATAGTTGATCGGATAGTAAGTATCTTGAGTCGTAGTATTGGTGGTAGCGTAATGTTTCGAGCAAATGTTGACCCTGTCAATGATGAGTCGTTATTTAGATCAGGGTAGACTAAAGTAAAGGATGAATTAAGTAAGGGAGGTATCTATCGCCTATTGAATTCTCATCAGTCAGCAAGACTACTAATTGGTTGATGCGCTCTTAGAGAATGAACTTATATCAAACTACTTCTTCTTCTTCTTCTTCTTCTTCTTCTTATTATTATTATTATTATTATTATTATTATTATTGTTATTATTATTTATCATTGTCATTGTCATTGTCATTGTCATTGTCATTTGTGATGGCTGCCTCAGCTGGCAGCATCTTACATCAGATGACGAATCCTCTTAATATTTTGTACTGTTTTTTACAGTAAAGAAGGTCAAGATATCTACATGTTCATCCCTTTTCTTACGAGGTATCATGATCATATACTGAAAAAAGTAATTCGAAACACTGAAAAAGTTGCTTATAGGCTGAACGCTGGTGTGGTACTAATCAAATTCAACTCTACATGTTTTAAACGGGGTGTCCATTGAAATTATTATTATTATTATTATTATTATTATTATTATTATTATTATTATTATTTCTAAAACCTCTCACTACTTGAAAAGTATCATATGGTAGAGATAGTTGTAGAATTATTGATGCTTCCAAAAGCTTCTAGATAACAAAATGTCTGGAGGCATTGGATTTATTGCTCCATAACCTGTATTGATATTGTAAACTATAATAAACTTCATTACTTTTAATTTGCGTGGTTGTGGTCAGGGATGGAAAGCTCTACGTTTTGGTATTGAGTCTTAACAAATATGAAAGGACAGTACATGCAGAAATGGTAGTAGCAATAAGTGATTGTATCCAAGGTAGGTGGAAGTTTTAGAGCTGAAAAGAAATGTTACTTTTGGTGCCAGTAAGAAAATAAGAGTAAGATTGTGTCACTTCAGGAATTCTATCTGGAAGATCAGTGAAGCAAGAGATAAAGTAGCAATATAGCATTTGTATGTGCCAGAACTGGAAAGGGATAAGGTTCAACATGAGATGGAGTTACATTAGTGTGTTTGCAGGAATGGAATGGGATGAGGTTCAACAAGAATGTTTCTGGGACAGTTTGAATCTTTTCTTCCCTAAAGGTTTTTGGAAGACAAAACATTGGTTGTACAGATGGCTTCATTAATTCCGGCACCCTTCTCGGAAGCTAAGGAGGCGTCTGACTACTGTACTTTGTAGCAGGAAACACCCT
>NC_090750.1:99215666-99225666 GCF_036898095.1 Palaemon carinicauda
TAATTACATGGATATGGCCAGTTGTTGAATACACACTTCTAATGCCTGCCTGCTCTCTTGGTTGATTAAAGGGTACCTGTCTTTCTTTCGGCCTAATACGATATTTGTAAATATTTTTTTTTTATATTGTAGAGAGTAAACTTGTTGGGTGGCAGTTTTTCAGGTCTTTTGTGTGTCCCATTTTGTGAATTAATATGATGATACAGATTTTCCAAGCTGTGAGTATAGAACATTCTTGCAGACACGTTCTGTAAGGCTCAGCGAGTTTTACTACTATTAAATCTCCATCTATTATTAAATCAATTTTTAGGCCGTCTTCTCCTGCTGCTTTGCCTCTTATCATGGCTTTCTATGCTTGTTCTACTTCTCCTACTATTATACCATCTTTCTTTAGATGGTGCATAAATGTGGACTAGTAGCAAGTCCAGTTTCTCCAAACCTTCACCAATTTACGTAAAGTGACTCGGTGTGAATAAGTGCGCCATCCTGAAAGCCACAGGGGAGTTTTCCAAATTTCTTAATATTACATGATTAAAATCCCCCACGTTAATAAACTACACACAGGATAATACACTTGGCACAAGGCTACATGGCTACGTATATTATCACATCTGTAGTTTATTGAGACGTCGGGGCGTAGAATCGTAAATGTTAAAAAATTTTAAGATCATGATTGTATTATAGACTAGACAAAATGTATAACCATATAACATATAGATTGCAGGTTCTCATAGTGTTGCTCATTATTTTGCTGTCTTTGTGTCGATCCCTTCAGAAATGATGTTCCCACCTGAGACAAATTATAAGATAAACATTGACTGTACTTTAAGGGAGAAAGAAGCTCAATGTGGTTGTCTAAATTCTTGTACACCATTTAATTATAAACAAACGACATCCATATTCGATAAGTCATTGTTTTTCCGTCGATATTATTACAACAACCATCAGCTCACTTTGAATATTCTTTTATCATAAATAGGTTATTTTAAAATGTATGTCATTATATGCCACATGATCATCCATAGTTCAAGTTACGTATACTGCCATACATGTTCGGGCTAATGTGAGGGATTTAGCTACATGGTGAGATACTTTCAAAGTACAATAGTCTGCATAAAATTCATGGTCACCTTTTCGCACAGACTCAACTCGATCCTGCCCAATTCAGTGATGTAAGATCACATTAACGTTTGATGTTAAGTACGTGGTGCTTGTGATCGAATCACAGGAGGTTAACGAGGGTCTGGGATATTGATGAAGGAACTTCTTTTCACTCCCAAATGGCTAGTCGATCCTTGGTCATATGAGGTTACCAAAGCACTTTATATCCATCATCCCCTCATACTATGTCTATTAATGCAAAGGGCCTTGGTTAGATTTTGCCAGTCGTCTCTATCTTGAGCTTTTAAATTAATATTTCTCCATTCATCTTCTACTTCACGCTTCATGTAGGCCTGGTCCCACCATCTCTTCTGGTGCCTTGTGGTGCAATGTTAAACAATTGATGAAATAATCTCTCTTGGGGAGTGCAAAGAGCAGGCCTAAACCATCTCCATCTATTGATCAAGATGAGCCCGTCCACATACGAAAATCGAGCAAGTATTACAAATTCTGTGGTATTTTGCTAATAAGAACAGCGTCATCAGCATATTCTAGGTCAGCTAGTTTCCTATCTCTAACTGTTCTACGCATTACAAAATCTTTGAGGATAATAAACAACATAAGAGACAACAACACATTCCCTTTAGTGGAGCGGCTAAGGGAAAAATCGTTCAGTTTGTGAAGAAAGCATGAAACTTTCCACAGTGGTATTTTAGGACCTAAGGATCATGAAAAAAAAATAGACCCCAAAAAAATCGATCCCGTGGTGGCAGCCATATTGAATTTCAAAATGGCCGCAATTTTTTACTTATCTTAGTCTATAACTCCTTAACTAAGGAAGGTAGAATGTTAATTCCTGCACCTTCACCAATGTTTTGAGGGTCAAGGAATCCAATGGACTCATTGTCAATTTTACCAAATGTCGGCCATATTGGATTCCAAGATGGCCGACACCAAAATTCAGATTATATTATATCTCATAGAATATCTTTTTTTCTGATTGATTGAACAATTTCTAGATGTCATCCCAATGTTTTCAGGGTTGAGAATTTTCAATTAGCATATTTAAAATTTCATTTTGTGTTAGCCATATTGGATTTCAAGATGGCTGCTGCTGACAATATAGGGTTAAAGTGTTCCATGGTCAATGATGCGAAATGCAAAATTTGCAGGTTTTCCAAGTGTTTCAAAGGTGGGTGGTAAATTTGAATATTTCTTGAAATCTTATCCCCTTATGTCTGCCATATTTGATTCCAAAATGGCTGCCTTAACAAATTTTATAGACCAAACTTTCTTAATTTATGCTGTTTATTTGGGTAAAAATGCATTTTCAGCTGAACGTTCAATACAGTATCTCCTGGTAAAAGCATATATCAATATCAGGGTCACATTTGGTTATAATACAACCAATCAAAAAATGAAAGTAAAGATGCATTTTAAGTAGGTCAAGGTTGCATTCCTCATGATTATCAAAGTCAAAATGTCAAAAGTTTGTCAGTTAAACCTCATAGCAATTACCATTACATTTGCAAAGCTGGGTGCAAGCCTTTTTAGTCTTGAATGTCTTGAAGCATTTGCAGTTTCCTGAGCAAGATTTAGTGCAACCACAAGCAATCAGTTCAAGACAGGCTTTTTCAGCTACTGGTAAAGTTGTCCACATAGGTTTGTAACATCCATCCTCAGATTTTCTCCAGCCCCAGTCATTTGCGCAAGGGAGTTGCGGTTGAGATTGGAGGCACTGGCCCCAAATGTATCCTGCCTGGTAAACTGATCTCTTGATATGCTCCTCAAGTGCTGCCCTGGTCGGAGGAATATTGTCAATGTTTCTTGAACATTTTGTGAACAAGTTCATTCGTGCTGCATTCACATGGATATCATCGCTAGTACGACAGTACATCAAAACTACGAACCGCTCCAGTTTGCCAATGACCTCTTCTGAAAGTGTGCATGGAGATGATAGCAAGATGAAAATCTCTGTTATTTCTGGCAATGCAATCCAAGTGTTCCAAGCTGTTTTCTTTCCATAATTTGCAAAATATGCTGTTGTGTCGCATCCCGTGAAAGCGTGAAAGAATGGCAGTCCTTTTGCCTTCTGAGGACCAATTGAAGATACTATCTCATGAATAGGGATGTACCGAAAGTCTTTGCCAGTTCCAAAGGCAATCCATAGCTCCTGAAGGTTAGAAATGTCACTGAAACTAGCAACTGCCAGGACAACAACATCAGTGTCCACTGTTCTGATCATCACTGTTTTGAAGCCAGACAAAACTGCATCCTGGACATGCAGCAGGATCCTTGAATCTGCTTCCTCTTGTGTGCATGGCTGAAGTCGATCCGTTTGCAGATCTAGACTTGAGCTAACAACAGACTCATTCAAGGTGGATACAATCACTCTGTTTCCAGTGTCATTTGAAACACACTCGTTAGCTAGGAACTGAAAAAGTTCATCTTTGTTGTTATCATTACGTAGGAAATTTTTCCAATTTCCTGGAAGCTTGACATTTTGTGACACCCGTCGGCGAGCACCAGTTCCTCTGCTCTCTCTTGTAGAGAGTTTTAAGCTGTCCTTCAAGTAAACATCCCAAACTATGTCAATTCGAAAAGATTTCTGTAACTCAGACATCACATATGGTAGGAACACCTCCTTAGCATACTCCCCAAATGTCTTAGCTTCTCCAGTTGGCAGAAAGTGTACAACAGCTGCTCCGTCAAAGACTCGAACATCAACAATAGGATGACTTGAGTGCAAATCCTTGTTTTGACATTGGAGACAGTCTACAAGATCAGACTTTTTCCCTTTCCTCAATTTCCCTCCTGAAGATATTGATGGCGGATATAGCTGGTTCTCATGTTTGAAAAAATCATCGAGGTTACTTTCCCTCTTCTGGCTAGCTATATAGAGTCTGGAGAAGAGACTACAGTCATTCTTAAGTTCTAGAACTTTTTGTTTGTCCTTAGACACACCAGATTTTGATTTACTTTTAAAAAGCAGGATTGAATTTCTCGAAATTGGTGCACTTATTGCTGTCTCATTTTTCACTAATCGCTCCTCAATGAAGGTTTTGAATTGTTCTGTCCCAAGTATTTCAATTTTTTTAATACTGTCAACTACACACTGGGACAATATATCTTGTGTGTCAATTGTAGACAAGTTCTTGCTTTGATCAAGAAAAGGATTTCCAAGTTCCTCCATTGTGTGAACAAGAGCTTGCACATCCTCCAAGAAAGTTCTTTGTGTGGCGTGGCTCTGATCATGATGTTTGCTGCCAGTGTCTGCAACATCTGTTGGATCCATTTCAAGTTCATATTCCGCTACAATCTGTGAGAGCTGTGGACCAGCCACCATCCATCGTCGCAGGGCACCAGGGTTTTCTGTTAATCCAATAGCTCCACCATCTCCCTTTACACGGGCATTAACCTGCTCGTGGGCTTGGTCCAGTCCAATAGCTGAAAAGGTATTTCCAGTTTTATTGGAAGTAAATGCACCTCGCATGAAAGCATTGTAAACCTCTGGGCATCTTTGCTGGAGAGTAGACATGTCTCTAATGTGGACTGGAAGCCATCTTGCATAATGCACATGATCCATGGCAAAGAACCAAGGGGCAAGTTTGGCCAAAGTTTCGACATACAACTCGAAATCAGACGTCCTAATTGCTCTCACAAATGCCAGCAGTGTACGTTCTAGATCAAACACCATACTCCAAAAATGAAACATGGGATGTTCAAGACGCATCTGTTCACACCATTCAAGGTATGCATTCTCAGAGTCGAGAGCCCTGTCAGCAGTTGATGTGTTAACCTCCTCATAAGCTTGTCTCCGAAGAATATGTATTGTGGCCATGGTTACCTGATGAGCTCTTCGTGTCTTTGTTACATGAGATCCATGTATAAAACTATCAGCTGTTCCTGAAGTTGCAACATCCGCTTGAGTGAGTGCATTTGTCCAGCCACTCCCCTCAAGCAAGTCCCCAATTACTTTTAAGGAAGCCATCTCTATATGCAAGGGACCAAGCATCACAACATATTTGTCTTCACCATATAGATTTGAAAATTTCCATTGAATTTGTTTGCCTATGGCATATAGAGGTTGATCCATTGTCAGAACTGGGACCTGACCTGGATTAAGTAGTTGTGTGGCATCCTGATTGGTCTTCATACAATGCATTATCATGGCAACAGAATGCGATGCTTCCCTAAACATTGGCATTAGGGCTATAGGCGTTGGCAATTTGGCATTAGTTGGATCCTGTAGTGATGCATGGAATGCTGCCCAAGAAACAAAATCATCTTTATCTACAGTTTCTTTTAGAAAAACTGAGACAAGTTTCTGGAGCCACCTGTTCTCAACCTTCTCATCATCAAGTAGCTTATTCGTTTTTGGTGTCACGGGTCCTGCAATTATTGGTGCTTTAATTTCCTTAGGCATTTGAGGAGCAGGTAAAATGTTTGTGTAACTTAATGGCAATGGAGGTATTCGTTTTTCAGTGATATTGTCCTCTAAAACAGGTCGATTTCGATCGGTTCCACAACTGTCTTGAGTCGGATGTTGGCATAAAGAGTGGGCTGTTCCATGAAATGATTCATCTGAGGTCACAGAACTGGGGTTATGATCAATATTATCAACTTGTCCAGTAGTGAAAACACTGTTTTTCAACTGTGGGGGACATACAACTCCATCATTTTCAAATTGTTTGATAATACTATGAGCAACTGAAGATGATATCCTAAGAACTTGGTCATAGGATATGGACAACCCATGCATGTGGAGACAGTCAATCAGTTCACGCTTTCTAGTCTTAACATGCATTTTGAGACCAAGGTAGAGTGGGATAGGAACTTCCCGATCACTGTTATGTCGCACTACCGATTGTCTTTGTCTTGTAGTTTTCTTAACACTATTGAAGACTATGAGTTGTGATATGGTTTTTGCTGCCTGGTTAGCAGATTTCTCCTTCATTGACTGTGATTTAATACTAGGTCCATCAAGAATCATGTTGACATATGCAAGCAATGTTTTAGGAACAGTATCTTCCTCACATAATGAACCACTAAATGCATGGCCAAATTCAAAAAGCTGTTTTCGAACTATTGTGGCTGCTTTAGCCAGATGAATTGCTTCTGAATCATTATCAGAACAAGCCTGCAAAATTGCGTCACCAATTGCTGTGTCATAAGTAAGTAAAATATCTCTCCCCTGCTTTGCAGACTTCAGGTATGGACAGTGTCCTAGAAGACGTTCTTTGAGTCTAGTGGAGTTAACATTACCCTTATATTCTGGGCTAAGTTCTGCAAGACGTTCACTATACACTGTTACTAAATCAGCCAGGCGAAAAACAGGCACAGTTGCAGCAGTTGCTGACAGTCTCTGTTCCTCAATGTATGATATCAACTCTGCCAGTGCTATACTATCACATGAAAGTAAATCTGAACTGCCCTTGACACTTTCGGAACGTTCCTCTAATTTCACTTGTCTCCTGTACCTATTGAAGAGATTGGTCAAGCAATCTTTGTGATATATGGCTGTAGATGCGACCATGTCACCAGGGGCTAATTTTGTTAATAGCTTTGTGTCTCTTAGCTTAGTAGCATACATTCGAACCGTTTTATCAAGTCCAAATGTACTAGCATTGTGTAGTCCTGGGGGTCCCGCCTTTTGGTCACAGAAAAAGCAAACGGGTTCTTCCTGATCGGAGGTGCTACAGTGAGGACCCTGAATACTAGATCTTCGTTTAACTGGACTGTAAACACAAGATTCGTCACTTTCATCTGCAAGTTCTAAGGCACGCTTTTCTATGCGGTCAAGCTTCAAATCAGTAAACAAGTTTCTGCAGTTCTTGTGCCATTGTCCTCTGTTTTTCTGCAAGGTTGCAGCTATGCCTGAGCCGTCGTTTAACTGCTGCGGACATACATTTAACGGAACTTTTCCAAGTTCATGGATTTTCATTAAGTTCTTTTCAAATGACTGATAGCTTTGCCCTATCGCTTTGGCAACCCCTCGCCCTCTCCCTCGCCATGGTTGTTCAAGGGCCTGTGACGTCGTATTCTGCTGGCACAGTACACATAAATTCCAGTCGATCAGGAGTCTTGTCACATTGGTTTCACCCGGCTTAACAAGTTGGAATTGTTTTGACATTGTTGTCTTGTCGCATCAAACCTGAAAATAAGCATACAAACACTATGAAATAAAATCTAAAAGTAAGAAAAATAATATGACGGCCATCTTGAAATCCAAAATGGCCGCCTTTAGGTCACTTTCAAAGTTAATAACATCGACTGATCCTCTGAAATTGAAAACATGAAGATAGACAGTGATATTATGGTCTATTACCCGATATAACACAAAAGTTTCAGAAAAATAGGAGATTTTGGCGGCCATATTGGAATTCAATATGGCGGCCACCAGGGGACACTATTTTCTAGGGTCTATTTTTTTTATGAACCATAGGTCCCATAGAGTTCACATCAAGTTTCATGCTTTCTTCACAAACTGAACGATTCTGGTGAAAAGTGGCCCTTAGCCGCTCAGCTACTTGGAGTACTCCGCTGTTCACTGCAAATTTATTTGATAGGACACAACTAACATTAACTTTCCACTTGCTATTCTTATGAACAGACTTAATCAAATTTACATATTTAAGAGGAACACCATAATAACGTAGGACTATCAACAAACTTGGCCGGTGCACACCATCGAAGGCTTTTTCGTTGTCCACAAATGCCATCAAAAGTGGATTTCTATATTTTACATATTGCTGTATATGTCTTGAAATGAAAATTGTTTCAGTACAACTTCTACCTTTTTTAAATCCTGTTTTTTTCTTCATATTTCAACTTTTTATTAATCATTCTCAACATATATTTTCATGAAAACTGGCGTAAGTGTGATGCCTATGCAATTATTGCAATCAGTGAGGTATCTTTTTTTTTGTCATTTTCACTAGCATTTCTAGCTTGCATTCATCAGGTTTTGCCTCTTCATGCCACATTCAACAAAATAGGCATGTAAGTATTCTGGGAGTTGCTTCATTTTCGGCCAAAATCATCTCTGCAGTTATTCAATCGTATCAAGAGCTTTTCATCTTTTGAGTTTTGTAATGATAGCCAATTCATTCATGGGCACATCAAGGTCTCCCTCCGCTTCAGGTATGGCAATCAAATTATTCCCTTCATATCTCCTGTTCATGATCTCTCTTTTTGACGGGAATATGCTTCTTCTTTGCCCCAGTCGAGATTTCATTAATTATTCTATGAGCTTTCGTACACCATAGCCATTCCATAAATTCATAGCTTTGTTAGCCTCGCCTGCTTACTTTTCTAAATAATCTCTCCGGCCATTCCTGGCGTTTCTTTTGACTTCACTATCAATAGGCCCTCAACATTGTAATTTTCATTACTTCCTAGAAAACATTCAACAATCAGTTCCTGGGTTTTTTTTTTTTTTTTTTTTTTTTTTTTTTTTTTTTTTTTTTTTTTTTTATCCTAAGTACCATTTGATGTCCATGGCTTTCTCCTTGTATCTGCATGTCCCAAAACTTCACTATTAACTGGCTGATATATATTCTCTGTATTACACCATTCTTTATTAATTGCCTGTTCGTCTCTTAAAATCTCTAAGGCTGTAAAGCGATTCCTACATTCATACGAACGTTTCTCTGTGCTCATCTGTAGGAATCTTAGTTTTATCAAACTTCGGTATTCTATTTACATTTCAGTGTGGCAATGAGATGCTGGTGATCGCTATTAATATCTGCTCCTTCTTTCTTTCTTCGTTAATGGCTATGTCATCTATTTGATTTTTGTTTCTGCCAAATAGTGAAGTCCATGTATATTTGTGGATGTCCTTGTTCTGGAAAACAGTACCTCCAATGACAAGATTAGTACCACTAATGACAGAGAAAATAAATTTACATTCAAGAATATTAGCAAATGAGTTGTTTTCTAGCACCTGATAAGTTAGCAAAGGATGGTTATTTCCCCTTACCTCGTTGTCTATCATCCCCGATTATCCTAAAATCGATGGATGACCAAAACTCACCTTTTTAAACTTTGTTAGAACACCAGCAAATCATTAACGCACTAGCATCTGAGTCGTTTAAAGTGCGTTTTATCGTCTCGTGGTAGGTTTCATAACGTGTTATTCGTGATACAGAAGTCTACTACCAACTGTTAGGTCCAGTTAGCTACTCGAAATCAACTAGATTCCCTTTTCATTGATTTGTCAGTGAATAATTACATTCTTTTCTAAATGGCCTCTTTGCATTGTTCGCTTTTTTTTTGTCCTTGCAAAATTTTATTAGATATTATTGCTTTTGCTCGAAATACTTTACTAAAATATGACATACTTAGATTGTTGCCGTAAAAGAATATTGATAGATTTCTATGTAGATTTTAGAGGGAATAGGGCACTTTCGAAATATTTGTAAAATATAATCTCGCCATATTATCTGTAGTCTCACATTTAATAATGCAAAAGCGATATGATTGGAACCATAAATATTACACGAGACTTACTATACACATTTCACCCTCAAAGCTTTGTAATAAATATAAATAAATTCCTTCCTGTTGCGAAAAAAAATACATATATATGTTTATTGATTATGGAATTATGGTCAGGATTCACGACGAAAAGATTATGAAAAGCGTTCCGGATATTGGCGAGCAAACAGATATAATTTGACACCTGTCTAGCTAAAATATCACTATAATCAAAATAGGGGAACGCTCGACTTGATAATTGTCAACACAGTCTTGAAAATTAATTACCTAATGCCTCATTTTATTTACCGCTTTTATGTGCATATATTTTTAGTTTTTCCTTTGATTGTATTTTTTTGTTGAAACGAGTCTTCTGCATTCCAGTGCTTGTCTTTAAATTTAATTTATGACCTTTGAACCT
>NC_090750.1:99230666-99240666 GCF_036898095.1 Palaemon carinicauda
ATGGCTCTCTTTTTTCCTTTAATCGTATTTTATCACTTCACATCAACCTAGGCTTTTGCCTCCATCACCACCTCCTTCTCTTAACCTACAATTGCTCACCATCCTTTGACTTCCCTGCCCATGGCACACCAACCACATCCCCTGCTCTGTACAGACCATCACACACTAAAGTCGCTTGGTGGGAAACCTTCCCTTCCGGTAATTCATTACCTATTTCCCTTACCTTCCTCTACCTAAACAACACTGCTCCTCTTCCTACATCATTAAAATCGAGCTCCGTCTCTTACATTTTTTTTCCAGCACCAGTGTGCTGTGTGTTTGTGTGTGTGTAGCAGCAATATTAGGCATGTACACGTGAGAGCCCATGGTTAGGACGTGGGGGAAACCTTTGTTCCGAAAACATTTTACTTTAATGGTGGTGTGGAAAGAGTTAGAAATATTTTGATACATTTTTGGAGATATGCCAATTTGGAGAAAGAAAGAAAGATGGAGAAAGAGGGTTGGGAGGTGGAGAGGGGTTGGAGAAAGAAGGCAAGCCAGTGATCTGTGGAGATTGGCACCAGTTGGGAAATCTATTTGATCCAGTGCCCTTCCATATCATTTAGTATAGTATCATACCTCCAATGCCGTGAGTAATCATTATGATCAGTGTACCTCCCTTGACTTGGTACATTGTAGGAATTAATCACTTCAAATGTCCTACACCCAGATTTTGTACATGCAATATCCTGTGCCATATTACTCGAATCCTTGTTCTATATATATATATATATATATATATATATATATGTATATATATATATGTATGATATATATATATATATATATATATATATATATATATATATATATGTGTGTGTGTGTGTGTTATACACACAGTATATCTATATCTATATATATATATATATATATATTATATATATATATATATATATATATATATATATATATATATATATATATATATATATATATAGTATATAGTATATATAGGACATCTCATTGGTAGATGAACCAATTAGGCAGAAGTACTTTACAATGTTAGTCACTTGATTTATTGATTTCTTACATCTATGCCTACTTAGAAGGTTCATCAGCTTTGCTCAAAATTTCATAGACCAAGGAATTACACCGTCTTGCCCATGCTCGTAGATCATGGATATAGAAGCATTTCCTTATCTTTAACGTGCATTCCTTCCTTCCTTCCTAATAGAAAAACTTGTTTGAACTTGCCATCGCATGTTTCATATTGTTTGAAGTTATGTGACATTGTTGCTCTCAACTGTTTGTATATAAGCTTGTTATATATTGAATTAAACTCACATGCACTCGCCTTGCCTCTCTCTTTATCATACCTAACAGCTTCGTTAGTGACTGTTACACACCGTTTTTTTTTTTGGGGGGGACCCACTGATTCGCCGAACCCTTTTTACAATGCCACCCACCGAAACTCGCTTTTCAACACACATTGCCTTAATGGAACTGCCGTCTTTCACCAGCAGAGAACCATTCGCCTGGCTCTAGGGTACTGAAGTTCAGTTGCGCATAAATGGCAAGACTCGCTCAAACAGCAACGCACATTATGTTCCCCCGAAGACACTTTCCCAGAAATCTCTGGTTGGCTTCGCTACCCAGAGGATGCCCCATCAGCGTATGACGCCCTCAAAACATACCTCTTGAAGCAGTACTCAACATTGCCAGTTGCTCATACAGCCAAGCTTTGTCAAATCTCTCAAAAGCTGTTCGGTGACCAAAAGGTTTCGCTCGGTCTCAAGGAAATGACAAGTATCATGACAATGCCTCCAACTGTTTTACTTAGCTTCGATGGGTCCTCTTGGGATTAAAGACCACTTCTAAAGCCACCCTGAATTTTTTGCCAGCTGATTTTTTTCTGTCTGGAACTTCCTGTGACTATCTCAAGTGCCTAAATCATGTTGTGAGAATATTTACTCTCGGCCGCCACCATACTTGCAATTTCCCACCGAAGCAACACATACCGAAAGATTTATGTGCCGCAGTGCACATCCTCCTGTGCACCCACAGTAGCAAGCCACTGCTGATGCCCTTTTACACGGGCCTTTTCCTCATAATCCATCGCACACCAAAGGCTTTCTTGATTAATATTTTTGGCAAAGAAGACTGGGTCTCCTGCAATATGACCCATCTACATTTCTCCTTTCTAGAGCATGGCACCCTATTTCACATGCATGTCTTTTTTAGGGGGAAGCCATGTGCCATACTAGTTTCATACACACTCATACACTGTAATGCATTTGCTTTATGTCTCTCTCTCCCCTGCATTGATGACAGAAAAACCTATTTAAGCTTGCCACAACAGTGTCTTGCCTTGCATTGACAGGCATGCTTATGTACACAGTTACTAATACCTATATGAATCAAGCCCTTGCATTCTACCATGTGCCAAGGCACCATTTACCATTTGTAGAGTGTGGCACCAGAAGAGTAAAGGAGGGAGAAAGTATTGCCTTAGAAAGTGCCGAATAAAGGGTCTGGAAGAGTTACTGGAAGGAAGGATCCTTGGTGAAGCCTTGAAAACTACATAGGTATGTGTATTTTCTCCCGATCGCATATATCCATTTGTGTGTTGTGGGGGCGGGTGTCATCGCACACAAGCCTCCATATGTACCAATATATGAATAATTTATGCCAAAGGGAAATATGAATAACAGATTCAACGTTATCTGCTAGCTTCTACAACGATCCAAGAATCACTGAGTACAAGCAAAGTGATACAGAATGAATTTCTTCTAGGAAAGGATTTCTTTTTATAACAGAAATAGTGTTCGTTGCATGATCCAAAGAAGATAAGTTGATCCAAGAAGATATATTCTTTTTATCTTTTTGAAGGACCCCAAAACTTCAAACATCACTCCTATGCGATTTTATTCTCCCTTTCAATAGGGTCAACGATAGATGGTTTGATTTATGTATGCGTTGTCAAGTTGGGTTTGATTTATGTATGCGTTGTCAAGTTGGGTTTGATTTATGTATGCGTTGTCAAGTTGGGTTTGATTTATGTATGCGTTGTCAAGTTAGGTTTGATTTATGTATGCGTTGTCAAGTTGGGTTCAATGCTTTACAACTTTCAGCAAAATTCAAATATGCCTTTTGTGGCAGAAAGGGGGTTTGGCAAATCATCATTTGGATTGATTACAGTAGATCGTGAGCATGATATAAGTTTCTATCTATTTCTGGTCCGACGCAAGCATTTTCTTGCTACTGTTACAAGAAAGAACAATGTGCAACTACATCACCGATCTAAAGCGTTTGCTCCAAGCATAATATTTTATGCTCTGTAACATAACTGCAACGACATCAAGGATTTTAAATGTCTATCATCTGCACTGAACTTAGGATTTATGACTCATTTCATATTCGCTTCTGATGCAAGGCCTTTCTTTATTGGCTTGCACAGAAACTCAATGTAATTTCCCGGAAGAAGATTGAAACTGCAAGCATGACGTTATCTCTCTCTCTCTCTCTCTCTCTCTCTCACTCTCTCTCTCTCTCTCTCTCTCTCTCTCTCTCTCTCTCAAGTCAGAAATATATCATGAAGGTTCATCAATTAAATTTATATTTCACCACTCTCTCTCTCTCTCTCTCTCTCTCTCTCTCTCTCTCTCTCTCTCTCTGTATGTGTGTGTGTGTGAAATTTATGTACAAACTGAACGACTGTTTGCTTGGCTTCTCCATCAGCGAAAGCAATACTCCTTGAGTGATGTCGAAATAAATTCTTCGAAAGACCTCTAAGAAAGACGTTTACAAACTGAGGAGAGAGAGAAGCACAGAAAAAATTATATATTTTTTGTTTTTATTGTCAAACATGGGTGATTGATAAGGAATTTTTCTTCCTGAAGTCACACAAAAAATATGCCTGGCACATGGAGAGAGAGAGAGAGGGAGAGGGAGAGACACACCCACACAATTACTGATACGCATATTGGTGACCAGCGGAGTGTTGGCTCCCTCCCACCTGGCCCCTCACTGCTGTGCCCTACTGTTTGAAGATGCCGCCCACTGAATGGAGAAACGTTTGCTGAAGTTCAGTTTTGCATCAAGGGCATGCCTCAGTGAAGCACCAAAACAGATTAAGTTCTCTCGGCGATCCCTAGGGACACTTTCCTGGTAATCTTTGGTTGGCTCTGCAAGCAAGGGGACACATCAATAACGAACGATGTTCATACCTCTTTGGAGCAGTACTTGCCATCACCAGCCGCCCACATAGCGAAACTTTTACAGCTCTGTCAATAGCCATTGGGGGATCAAAAGGCTTCGCTCTCCTTCAAGGAAATGACCAGTATTGATCGCCCTCAACCTGCCACCGACAGCTCACCTCACAAAGAGTATCTACTTCATGACCTTTGGGTACGCCACCTACTCCAACCTGTATGTGCTGCTATCCCCGATGTCGATATTTTGCCTATGAAGGACCTGATGACCAAGGTAGATGCCCTTATGAAGAGCCACTTCACCACCTTCCAGACCTCCTTCAACACCTTCACTTCTGTTGAAGTGGGTAACTATTCAACCTCGACCGAAGCTGACGTTAATGCGGTAGGATACAGACGCCCATCTCATGAGGTGGCGAAGCGGTGAAAAAGCCACCCACCACCCACATATACCACCCCTCTCCAGCCACTCATTGATGCCCATCGGCTGCAGCTATGTTACTACCACCCCAAATTCAGGGCTGCTGTCAAAAATCTCTTGTTTTTACATGATGCAGGTATGGGCGTGCAATGTTTGGTAGACACGGCTGCTTGCCTTTCTCTTCTGCTAAGGCCACTCTCAAGGACATGACGTAGACTAAGTCTGCCTACATCTGCCTGGTAGTGGCTAACAGATCTGCAATACCCACTATCAAGGTGGAATCCGGCTACTCTACCTTCGACTGCTAACTGCTGCTGGTGCACTTGGCTGTCTGGCACTTACGCTACTTCTTGGAAAGTACGTTCTTCGTCCTTTGCACTGACTACATGCCTCTGGTGCATGCCTTCACTTGACAGTCCGATGCCTGGTCCGCCCTTCAACTCTGACCCTTGGAAAAGTAATTTGTTGCTGAAGCCCTGTCAAGAAACCCATTGATTGCCATTCACCTGCGATTGGATTACAATGCCTTGGCAGAAGCCCAACAAAAGAGTACCAAGCATATAGGGCATCCTGCACATTCCTCCGTTGGGATGATGTCCCTCTCGAGACAACTCCAATGTAACGTCAGTACTGGTAGACCTAGACCGTGGATACCTGTTCCTATGCGCCAACAGGTGTTTGACTTCATTCATGGCCTTTCACATCCCTCGCACAATTCTACTGCACAGCTACTGAAGACAAAGTTCATTTTGCATTGCATTACTAAGGATGCTAAGGATTGGGGTCCGCGCTTGTACTTTATGCCAAACCTCAAAAGTACATTGACACTTTGAATCAGGAGTGGGCATCTATCCTAAACCCGAGCGGTGCTTTTCCAACATTCACAGCAATGTTGTAGGTCCCCTACCCACATCACAAGTACATCGTTACCTGGTTACTGTCATTGGCCATTCAACTTGTTGGCCTGAAGCCATTTCCATAGAAAACTGCAACGTCCACCTCGTGTATATCTGCGTTACTCCCAGGACAGATTGCGAGATTTGGTATCTCTGAGCATATTACTTCTGACAGGGGTACCAGATTCATGTATCAATTATGGACATCATTAGCGAATCTCTTAGGAATCGTGCTTCCTCAGTTAACTGCATACAACCCTGCTGCCAACAGAATGGTTAAATGGTTTCACCGTACCCTCAAGGCAGCTTTGATATCCGGCTGCAAGAACTCCAACTGGTTTTCCCAGCTTCCCCGGGTACTCCTGGGACTAAGGGCAGCTTGTAAGGATGTCCTACCTTTCTCGGTAGCTGAAGTGGTGTATGGCACTCTGTCGGTCGTCCCTGCCGAATTTTTTCCGTGTGCAACCTCCTCCGACAATCTCCAATGCCTACATCATGTTAGGGGAAAATTTACTCCTTACCGCTGGACTTACAAGCCCCAGCTAAACAACGCATACCGACAGATCTGATCTCAGCAACCCATGTTTTCTTGTGCAATATAACGAGCAAACTACCATTACCACTCCCTTACACGGGCCCTTTCCTCGAGATCCGTCGTACGCCGAAAACATTCCTGCTCAACATGTGTGTCAAAGAAGACTGGGCGGGTCTCCATTGATCGCTCAAAAACTTCATGTATCCTGCCAGATGACCCGCCTGCAGTATGGCTCCCAAGAGCAGGGTGCCCTATTTCCCATGTATGTCATTTCTAGGAGGGAAGCCTTGTACTGCAAATGTGTGATTCACAGTCGGACATTGTAACATTTTTTTTTTTATTGTATATCGCACTCTTAACTCTTTGTCAACAGAATCAGTTTGAGCCAGTTTTTTCTTGCATTGATGTTTGAATTTTTGTGACCTTCTTGCACTGAAACTGTTGTAAAAAAGCTTGCTGCCTGTTGAAATAAAGTTAGTTGCATTCGCATATTCTTTCAGTTATCACCTAACTGATGATATATATATTTTGTTTGTATTGCCTAACATAGTGATTAATATTGGATTTTCTGACTGAAGTCCGAAAGTAGAAAAATTGCATGAGAGAGAGAGAGAGAGAGAGAGAGAGAGAGAGAGAGAGAGAGAGAGAGAGAGAGAGAGAGAGAGACTTCCTATTAAGGATTTTAAATGATGTTCATATCAATATGATTAATATTGTTATTTATGACTTAGAAGACGGAAAATGATGTCAGAATAGGAGTGATAGTTCACTTCTAATTGGAGACAAATGTAGACAAAGAAGAGCGCGAAGATGTGCATCACATGTAAGAGGAAGTATATGGTTCAAATGCAAAAAAAATAGTGCCAAGAAGCAAGGTATATTTTAAGTATGTTTAACAGCGCACATATGAGTAGTTCATGATAATATAAAGATACGTTGGTTGATCCCCGACTTTCGTTTTTTTTTTTTACATTTCCCCTTTCCGATATGAAGGGGGGAAATAATCTTCTAAGAAGATTATCGCAGAATGACTCTGGCCCTTCTGATTTTGTTTGGTTGATATGAGGCAAACTCCTTTCAACAAAGGCATTCGTTCTGACATGTCGAACGTTATTGAATTTTCACGATCATTGTCCTTCCTTTCATACTAACAAGAGAGTCTGGATATGCTAAGCGCGTTTCTCTTTGCCCATTTACAAATTTATCTGGAACTTGAATAAGATGATAATAGTAATTGGGTCTATTATTCTTCAACCCGAGTCAGGAGTTGGCGAATCACATCTAAACAAGAGCGTTTTTTTTTCTGATCTAGACAGAGAAGGAGCAGAGGGAAAATAAGGAGTCTTGTGAGGAAGTCTTTGTCGTGATCCCCAAGAGAAGGTATGATGAAAAAAGAATGAAGGGGAATCGGCGAAATAGGAAAAAAAAGATCCCCCTTTAGAGATATCGATCTTGGATACCACAAGGGCGATTCCAGCGAGTTTTAACTTCGGGTGTTATTCAAGCACACGTCTCCCAGTGGCTCCGCAGCATCACTGGGAAATATTAGCTGCATTGTTTCTGGGAGTTGACTTTGAAGCTCTTTTTTTCTCTCTTTTTTAATCTTTCTTGCAAGAAATATTGTTCATAAAAGAGTCTAGGAATCTTATTTCCATTTGAAAAATCGTAACGACTATAAGTGAATTTGTTTAATGGATTTCCAATTCAACAACAAAATAATTGTTACTAACTGTTGCGTTTCCTGGGGTGGTGCTAATTTGTTGGAGGTATTGCAGAATCCTTTTGCCATTTTATGTGAAACTGGAACTGCCATAAAAACTTGTTGTTTTTTTCATCTCTGTTTTAAAGCCTACCCGGAACTTCACATTGTTTCCTACAATTACGGGGATTACTCCAGCCGTGCCCCAACAGTAAAGTTGGGAGACAATTAGATTTATATGCAAAACACCGTTGTACCTTGCGAGTATTGAGTAAGTCTCGTGTTTAGGACGGATGATCAGCAGTTTTAGCTACGCTCTAAAGAAATCTCCTGCCACTTCGCAAAATTGAAGAAGTTAGTTCAACTTCCTCCTGCAGTAGTTTACATTAATTATGAATAGGCTTTCACATTTCCTTGCCGGTACGAATATAAAGATGTCAAACATCACTGCACATTGAAGTACCTCTAAGAAATAAAACGGGAGTTCCTCATTCTTCACGTACTATTAAGACGCCACATGCAACACTACAAGAAACATTATGCCATGCTCTGGAGGCTCTCTACGAACCGATGAGACGGGCTCGTAAAACACCCAAAATGGCCACTGCGTTGTTTACGGCCAGCCATTCGTGGCACCTTTTACCTCACCTTTCTTTCTCTAGAGAATCCTCTCTTTCTCTCTCTCTCTCTCTCTCTCTCTCTCTCTCTCTCTCTCTCTCTCACACACACACATGTTCGGTAGGTATCTGCTGACTGTGGTTCAGAGGAAAAGTGCGTGTATTTGTCTGTGCACATCTTTAAAGACTCTATTTTATCATAGAGAATCTCTCTCTCTCTCTCTCTCTCTCTCTCTCTCTCTCTCTCTCTCTCTCTCTCTCTCTCTCTCTCTCTCTCTCTCTCTCTCTCTCTCTTTTATACATGGTCGGTAGGTATCTGCTGACTGTGGTTAAAAGGAAAAGTGCGTGTATTTGTTTACGCACTTCTTTAAAAAGACTATTTTATCATTACATAAATACTCAGTTTTTAAAATATATCCTTTTTCATTCGTAGACGAACAAGTTTGGTATTGGAAAGGTGGGAAGGAATAAGGAATAAGAACACGATATGATGGGTCATAGTGGTGTGTCAAATGACTGGAACTGGAGGTTGATGAGGCTTGAAGATGGACATACGCGTAGGTAAAATTGCAGTGCAAAAGTATTATTGTTTCATCTAAACATCTCTTCAAATTCTTAAGTTTTGTATTTGTGCCTTTGTGTAATCTTGTTCGCTTTATCGTGAAAGTTTTCGAAGACAAATAGATTTAATTAAGATGTATCTAATTAATGGCATGATTATAAACATTTGTAAAGGTATTGTTTATGGTGCCATGTGAAAACCAATATCAACTAGTATTCTAAAACGTTTTATAAAGTGTTACAGTGACTTTGAGGATGATCTGCATATTACGAAGGCCGATAAGGCCAATGTTTTTGTAATAATGGATAAAGATGAGTACGTGAGAAAGATGGATAATCTACTGTCAGATAATGAAACTTACTCTGAAGTGAAAATCACTTGGAGACTGTTACTAGTAATTTCAATAAGAAATTAAAATCCACCACAAAGGGATATCGACCAATTTTCTTCCCAATTTTCTTCCCAATTTTCTTCTCAATGTCTTATCAAAACGCACAAGATTTATAACACAGTCCGCGCAATAATCAGTTCAGCTGATATCGTTTCTTACAAACAATGTAAATGGTTAGCTCAAGTCTTCGTGCCTATTGTTGAAAATAGATTTCATATTTCGATCGCATATAAAGAATAATACAGATTTTGTCAAAAAGTTGCTTAGTGCCCGTAGTGAATTTTAACTTCAAAATCCCAAGTTTCTATGTAACGTTCTTGTTTACGGAGGTTCCAGTAGACGATTTATTGACATTTTTATCTGACGAGTTAAGTAAGTAATTTTTAACTTTATCTCCTGACAAAATCATGTGTTAAAGGTCATTAATTTGTTTTCAATGGAAAGTACTACCTGCAAAAGTTTGGAATGGCAATGGGTAATCCCCTATCCCTAGTACTCCGTAATCTTTACATGGAATTTTTCGAAGTTAAACTTTTACCAACAATTTTGCCTAAAAATTTTCTTTGGTTTCATTATGTTGACGATATTTTTTTGTGTTTGGTCTACATACGAGAATTTGAATATTGTTTTTAGAAAAGTTAAATAGTTTAGTATATTTCATAAACTTCATTGTCGAAGAAAAAAAATAA
>NC_090750.1:99245666-99265666 GCF_036898095.1 Palaemon carinicauda
AGTCTCTTGCCACTCTACCACCCTTCTCTGTAATTCTTCTCATTTTCAGCAGTAATTACGAAATGATCTGCATATAGCAACTCCCACAACTCTTCATTTTTTATCCTTTCACATAACACATCCAAGACCAACTCACATAGAAATGAGATTAAAGTTGACCCCTTGTGTAATCCAACACTAACCTCAAAGTTTTCTGTTTCTCTAACATCTGTTATTTCTTTTGTCTTCGTTCTTAAGTAAATTATATCTACCATTTCAAAGTACTTCTCCGGTACTATCCTCTTCCTCAAACACCAAAGCATCACTTCTCTTGGTATTTTATCATATGCCTTCTCTAACTCTACAAAAGCACAGAAGAACATCTGGTTTCTTTCTAGTCTCTTTTCTTGTAAATTTTGTACTATAAAGATGGCATCAAAAGTCCCTCTCCCCCTCATCAATCCAAACTGTTGTTTCCCAACCTTGGCAGTTTCTATCAACCCTTCATCTAGTACCTTCTCCAAAACTTTCAAACCATGCTCTGTTGGGTTAATTCCCATGTACTTACTGCATTCCATGATGTCACCTACCTGATTAAATTTAGATACCATTAGACAATCCTTCTAGTCTTTAGGTATTATTTCTTCATCCCATATTGCTCTCATTAAATCCAACAGCCATTCTTCCCCCTCTGTAGATAGTATCTTGACCATTTCAATTAGAAACTGATTGGCCAGCTACTTTACTATTCTTCATTTTACTCAACACCTGTTTCACTTAGGTATTTCGTATCTTCATCACTGGCCCCTCCATCCGGTGTGCTTCTCCCAGCTCCTCTCACTCATTTTCAGTATTTAATAGTTGCTCATAATATTCTCTCCATCTCCTCCTAAGGTCATCTAGTTGCCCTAGATCCTGTCTTTGCTTTTTCCTGAAGTTTGAAGTCTTATAGATATCTTTTCTCCTGCCTTTGTTCCTAGCATCTCATTCAACCACTCTACTGCTTTTCCAATAGCTATACCTACTTTCCTCCTGGAATCTTTTTCCTCGTCTCTGTACCGTCCCTCTGCTCCCTGTGCCTGTCCTACTTCCCAGTCCTTAAATGCTTTTGATTTTCTTTTAACTGATTATTGTACCTATGTGTTCCACCACCACTTTTCTTCTTTTGATACACCATATCCGCTGGTTCTTCCCACTAATTCCTCCATTTCCCCTTCAAATATTTCTTTCATACCCAACCAGATATTCCTATTCTAGTTCAACTTTTCTAGTCGTCTCTCTTTCAACATCCTCCTAAATTGCCAACACTTTTCTCCTTCAAGGTGCCAAACCTTAATCCTAGATCTCCTCTTTCACTTCTTGGTTTTTCTCCTTCAAATTTTGAAATTGATCACTACTAATCTATGTTGTTTAACACATGCTTCCCCCAAAATCACTACTGTTCATCACATTTTCCTTTTCTGATTCTCTAACCAATATATAATCTATTTAGCTCCCCCTTCCTCCACATTCATTGGTATTCAGATGCTTATCCTGCTTCTGAAACCAGATATTCCTAACTGCCAGTTCAGAACTCTGAGCCATCTCTAATAACATATTCCGCATCCTCATTTTTAAATCCAAACCCATGGACTCCATGTACCTCCGCATATCCATCCATTATCTTCCCATCTCTTCCATTCATGTCTGCTCATACAATTAGCTTCTCTTTTCTTTCACTTTTCTAATAGAGGTCTCAAACTGTTTAAATAATTCTTCTTCTGAGGGGCATATGCTCAGATTATACTTATCTTATCTCCTATCATAATTGATATCTTTAAAAGCCTTGGCATGAAGTTAGTTCTAATAGTCAGGCCTTCTTCATCATGAGGCTCAATACCAAACAAAATTCTATAAGTTTTATTCTAGCTGAAGCCAAGTTGTGGAATGATCTTCCTAATTGGGTAGTTAAGTAAGTAGGCTGACATAAGTCTTTCTATAGTTTTTATATGACATATCTGTTTTGATGTTGATACTGTTTTTAAAATAATTTATTGTTAATTTTTTCTCATCGTTTATTTATTTCCTTTCCTCATGGGGCTATTTTTACCGTGTTGGAGCCTTTATACCACTTTTTCCTTCCAGCTATTCCCTATTATGACCCAAACTCAATTTCTTCCTTCTCGTGACCCACTGTAATAGTTTACACCCATTTCCTATTTCTTTAGTACCATCTAGTCTCCTGCAGATACAAGGCATCTATCTTCTTCCTCTCCATCACATCCACTACTACCTCAATCTTGCCGTTAGTGTACTAACATTCCAAGTATCTACTCTGATTTTTCCTTCTCCCACTAGCTTCTTTGGTCACAGTTATGAACCAAGCAGTACCCCTCGTCCATTTATGACACCAGTAGGGGGATTCTGACCTGCATTGCTCACAGGGGATGCACTAGCCGCATCCACATTTCTATTAGCATTAGGCCTGGTTCCTAATATAGCAGAGGATTTTTGCAATCACATCCCTTTCCAGTCATCAACCACAGTTATTGGTGTTTGGCTTAGACTCTGACTAAATAGTCCAACTGCAAGGCAACAGTTTCCAAAGTTATTGGCAATTGGCCTAGCCGTTTGCTAAAAAGCACGACTACAAGGCAGCATCTGTACTTTTACTCCCTTATTACATCACACAGGGCATACAGTGGTAGTATTCGTACACCACTACCACAGGGAAGTCTGGGTTTCAGTTGTATTGCATTCCTTTGCAATATCAGCCACATCCCTAGCAAATCTTGCTGCACCTAGCTCTGTAACCTTATTCTCCTTTTGCCATTATATACATCTCTTTCATTGCCTCAGAGTATAAGCCTGTGATATGCTTAGTAAGAAAGTAAAGTCAATGATTCTTGCTTGAGTCTTAGAATCTCTGTTCACTGTCCATTCCAATGCATGGTCTGTTGAAACTCTGTTGAATAGCAGCTTGAGTGATCTGCACACCCTTAACACTCCTTTTTTCTAGGCGTTTGTAGGCTACTGTGTGATCCACTATGAGTTGTTTCATCTCAGCAATATACACTGGTGTATATTTTGCATAGTTGTTCCTTCCTCCTGAAATGAAGTATGGTGCTGCCTCACACACAGTATTCAGGTGAAGATCAAATTGGCTTCTCGTTCTCCCCTCAATAGTCTGAGTATGATATGTGCTGCATCCATGAAGGTGTCAAAGAAGGTGAAAGTTTCTGATTTAGACCTGCCAACAACCTTAAACTTTTGTATGAGAACAGCCACATGGGACAAATTAGTGTCTTTTGCCCTGAAAGAGTGATGCAGGTCTTTTAAACTTCTGTCAACATCCCCACTGCACTTGATTTATTTTTTTTTTGGCACAGGCATCTGCTGAAGATAAGTAAATTTGGCACGTTGCTTCTAAGACCAGTTGTATCCCTCAGACAGCCCTTACTAGCTGTTTGCCTCGACGCATTTGACGAGGAGTGGCACTGGCATACATACCAGTAACAGTGACGAGCTCCATCAGCCCACCATCACCAAACAGCTTGCCGATTCTGGCAGTGAATGCCAAAAGAAGATGCATACCCCTGAGTTGCATGGTGACCTTTCTAGACAAATATTCTGGTTTACTCTACAGTATTTCTTGTGTTTTTGAACAAATTCTTAGATCTGCAGTAATAAAGATATTGGATTGTTCGAGTTCCTCAGCCAATGCCACCAGCTTTTGCAGTACCTGCAAATGATAAAAATAATTCTCATATCATTGTGACAATGACCCATGGTAATGTTAAAAATCTACCAAATAAGACCTTATTATATTATAAATGGTAAAAAAAGTTAACATTGCTCTTCAGGTTGTATTACACAATGGCATACAAAATAGTTTCTTTATACTAGGTGCGATTCATATACTTTCCTAGGCAGAAAGAATTGACAACAAAATTCTAGTTATGTATTGTCGGCAGGCCATACGGTAGTCATCAAAATTGGCCCAGAGAGTATATCTTCCACCAAAATAAACTACCACAACCATCCATTTCCTACATCTTAAACATTATTCAGTCAAAAAAAGGGCATTTCATTTTGTTCTACGGGGTGAGGGGTACTTGACCCTTTTTCAGCTTTTGCCGCTAATTCTGCAGACACACTTACGTATCCCTAATTAATTCTGAATAATCTGAAAACACATCATTGCTCAATATCTTATACACGTACCAAACTGGTCAATCTTTCATCTACATGATATTTTTACTTCACACATTGCTGGCTCAACGAAAACTTAAATTGCTCTTAATAAAGTGTCCTCTATAACATTCATTCTCAACACCTCCACATTTCTATTAAATTTAATCTGCCATATGCTTTTTTCTGTGTGTATATACATTATAATACTTTCACTCTGATTTACGACAACTCTTATAAACATTTCATTGCAAACAATGAATCCACACACTTTTTTTTTCCTGTCGAAACTCCTACTGTTCTTTTTTATCAACCTCTCTGTCTCCCTGTTTACTTTTGTAATCAAATCCTACCGTACACCTTCACTTGTATAATTAGTAATATTATCCTGTATTAATTCTATCAGTCATGTCTGTCACACTTCCTTTCTGAATCAAAATTCTCCCAATCATACCTTACAACTGCTGCAGTATCATTCACATCTTTAAGTACATTTGCCTTTCATTCAACTTCTTAAGCCTCGACCGCATATTGCTACTGAAATGTATGTAAAACTGACTTTCTTCATAAACTTATGTGTTCAGGTTTTGTTTGGATATCATGTAGTTTGGATATACATCTGGAATGTTTAATTTTGATTCACTTACTGTATTGAAATAGCACGATTCCCACAGTAATACAGTTGTGTGACAGTATTGTACTTTCTCTCTCCTGATAGTAATATTGCATAGACCCCATTTTAGATGGCACACCAGAATCTCATAATGAATGAATATAATCTGAAAAATCACCAGTTTTGGGTCATATTCAATTTGCTTGGTGAGAATTGCATTGTTTTTAATAATTAAAAGTGTATCATGGCCTCTGGGTATTACATTATCAGGCTGAACCTTTTACTTTCTAGTTTATAGGCTTTACCTCTCTTCTATTTTCTACCTTACACAAACCTGCTAAATATTCCCATGTACAATAATATTTTATCAATGTACATCGCAGTTCTCTATATGCTTATTACATTCATTTGTTCATTAATCTTTCTCTCTGCATAAACTAGCCTTTGGATAAACTGTTTATATTTTTAAATCTCATTGCTCACATTTTCTCTATTTTTAATTCGTCTACAACTTTTTTCCTGTTGCTTCTAAGTTTCCATTATCCTACAAACGTGTAGATGAACTTTTTTTGTCAAGCAATATGACTTCAAATATTTATTTTTTCCTTTATTGACCCTTTCAATACGTCATTATCATATAAGATATACTGATGATTAAATTTCTGATGATACCCTATATTTGACATGCTCTGGGGTTAATAAAAGATAGCATCCATAGAAGAAAACTCTTCTGTAAGAAAGACTTGTACTTCTTTTCTTGAAGCTCAATTAGTTCCCATCTTATTTCAGGTAGCTTTAAGAAATACAAAGGCCTTCGAATTCAATAGCCTTACCTCAAGATTTTAATCATTTGGCACATCTTTTTGAGTGGGCTACCTTCGAATGTTCCCCAAATTTCATTTCGCAGTAATCAAAATATGGCTGTATCCATAAATGCATAGGTTTTGTTGTTGAGAATATAACTTTGGTGTTTCCCATGACCTAATTCAAATTCCTATTGGATATGGATTCCTAAATTTTTCGTTTTTTTATTTTCTTTTGTCAGTTTTCTTTTCCCAAGAAGCTTATTCTTCTCGTGATGCTATCATGCATTATTAGATTTTCTTTAGTTTTTAGGTGTTTGATACAATTATTTATTTAAGGTAACAATGAATAATGATTTGAAGGTACCTTTGAAATGTATACTACCATGCTTTAAATGAAGAATATTAAGTTTTCGTTATTGGTAGATTTAACCTGAATTTTAGAAAGAAAATGTGTATTTTGGTAATGAATGAGAAGAACAGATTTCAAAAGTTTTATTTCTTCTAATGCAAGTTTATATTAACCTCCGCCGTGGAGTTAGCCGTCACTCTTTTTGTATGAAACCAGCCTACTTTAAAAAGTTTCGGAAAAATTTTAATGAAAATTTTAGGATATGTCAGAAAGGAACTAACTTAGAAGTGACCCGGATCCATAATTCTTTAAGGGATTCTTCACTATTGCGAGATTGGCTCAATTTTGGAAATTTTTGCTTATCACTCAAAAAAAAAAAAAAATAACGCTCAGATTATATTGTAAAATATTAAGCATAAAGTCATCATGAGGTCTGGCAATCATCACATTATGGTTCGGACTTGCTATATTATTTTTACTTGTTTACAAATATTCCTACTTTTATGGAAAGTATATACTCAAATCCGTCAAAAATGTGTTATATGCCAATTTTGCCGTATACCGAGCTTTGTTTTATCCATATATCTATTAATTGCCTTTTATGTATGATTTTGCTTGTGTTCCCAATCGATATATTTTGATTGTTCCATCTCTTCTAGTATCATTGTGTGAACAAATATGAGATCTTTGAGCGTTAAGAAGGTTTGCTTGTTATGTGTTTTAATTATTTCTTTCGTTCCCAATTCAATTATTAGGGAAAAAACATTGGTGCGATTATTATATATAAATATAAGGAATATATTGTCCTGGAAAATGCCATGGTATTTACAGTGATAGAATAGATTGCATTCAAACTAAAATCTCTGCAACATAAGTTTTTCATATTTTCTAGGTACACGTGATTATATTTCTTTACCGAGGAGTTTCAGTATATTATATTCAAAGTGAGGACATGTAACAGAGACATGGAAGTACCCCTTGTTCTCAGTGGCGTTTGAAAATGGCATGGGTTTAATTGAATCCAAAAAGCAGTTCGCATAAATTTCTACCCACCGAGTTCATGCGTTGGCTTGTTTTCGAAAAACCTTAACGCTTCATTGAGACTTAGAATGTCAAACACGATGTTTGAAGAGGCCCTCGTGTAGATATTATTTTCTTCCTATATAACTACTGGTATTGATATGTTCGTCAGTGCGATAAAACTATTACAAACAACAAATTTGATGAATTTCAAATACTTTTTGTGATACATTGTGAAACTGCTCCCAAGAAAATCCATTATTTAGACAAAGGCAGCAGGGAATTCATTTACTCCGAATATTAAGAGCAGTCACGTTTAATTGGAACATTGATTATTATATTTGCTTCATTTAATATATACAAATGCATATTCATAGCAGCATTTCAGTGAGAACGGGATCTCTCACACAGGTTGTTTGTTAAAGGGTCGGCCGAGATTGCTGGAATGTTTTGCCGGTTTTGACCAAATTTTGGAATTAGACGAAACGTTATCAAAAGGCAATTCATGCATAATATTTGGTCTTGAAAACGTAAAGGATAATCGCTGGGCAGTAAAACAAAATATATAATCATTAGAAGAAGACAGTTTAGAACATGTATTTTTTATCAAGAGGCTTATATGATTGAGTTGAATTTATATATACTCTAATGATGCACCTTTTAGCCTTTGTTAATGGCTATCACAAAAAGTTCTTACCCTTCCAGTGAATCTGTTGTTCAATAAAACTTCGTCAGAATTATTTGCTTCACACACCATCCCCTTGTATTCAACATCTATACACACCCAATCCTTTCTCATTACCTTGTGCACAATCATGCTTCTAAATATCAAAATACTTTTCCAATGTGTCTTTTACGAAATCTATTAAACTCGTTCTAGATTTTTCTCTCTTCCTACATACAAAACTTGTTGATTAATCTCTTCCGTTATAGTAACGTCGGTAATTCTTCCCACATAGAAATACTCTGATACTTCCTTTCAGCTATACTACCATTTTACTACTTCTTTGGGTATCTTCATCTCAAATCCTATAGATTCTTCTCATATCGAATTTACTTTGAAAAATGTTATCACAATAGCTTCAGAGAATATAGATGGCTAAGGGAATCCTTTTATGCATTCCCACTTTTGCTTCTATGACTAATTCCATTTTCCTATCACGCTTCTGCACTCATCTTAATACTACCTGTTTTATTTACATGAAGATGTTTGTTTGAATCAAACACTAACTTATATTAGTCGATTTTCCTGATTTCCCATATCACTTGAGGAATGCCAAAATTAACTTTCCAATGATTTCCTCTGACAAACACTTACAAACATTTACCAGCTTCTGCAGTTTCTTTGGACTGTTGCCAATCAGTACAGTATATTAAGCAAATGTCAACCATACCAAAGTCCATTCATAATTCATAGCCTTGTCTGATCTCTGTATCTACATTCAATATCCTTTCTTCGACCTCTTGCATCAATCCATCCCTGAAGATATTGAACAACCATATGGGCGTAACAACCCTTTTCTTAAATCCATTTTCACAGCAATCAGCCACTAAGCTATCAACTGTGATGAGCGTCGGAGAGGTATGATGAAAACAGAAACTTCCAAATATCTACTTTATTCAGCGAGAATCACAGGTATTTTTTTCAAGATTGTCCATTTTTAATTTCGTAAGCTTCCTCCTGCTGCTACTGCTCACATACGCGGCTGCAGTGTGTTTTGCAGGGAGTGCTGGCTGTAAGCACTTGTGTCGTCCTTTGCAGCCTTTCTTACAGGAAAACTCTCTCGGTTTCTGATAGCTCGCTGCTATAGGAAATTGTGTTGTCCTCCATGACCGCCATGTCTCTTCTTTCTGTATCCAATCCCATATAGCAGAACTGATTGTGTCTGGATTGGAGATGGTTGCCTGGCCCTAGATTATCTCTACCTGACCGGCTGCATGCTTTGTGTGTTCAGTGAAGACTGCCTGTGTTGGTGGAATTGAGTTTTATGGCCTCTGGTTACAGGTAGAGATATAGCTTCATCCACTCTAGCAACTGGGCTTGATCTGTTCTACATGGTAACAACAAATCCCCCAAACCTCTGCAGGTCAAGATGATGACTCTAAGTTGGATGCTGGCCAAGATTAATGAAAGTATCAGAAACGCCATCAAATACATTCCAAGTATGCTATGCAGATTTCTTCCCTTTCCCGTGGAAGGCAGGCACAACCTCACATCCAGTGAATGCATGAAAGTATGGAAACCTTCTAGCTTTCTCAAGTTCTATTGCAAAATCTACCTCATGGACTGGAATTCCTTGAATCTTTTCTTCTTGTCCAAAACTAATCCACATTTTCTCAAGACTTATTTCCTGTAAAGATGGCAGCACAGATATTGCTATGACTAGTATTTGTGTCATTGGCCTTAATGATAATTGACTTTCTCCCATCAGTTGTTGTATCCCTAGCATGTAGAAACATTAGTGTCAGCTTCCTTAGGACAATATGAGGACCCTGCATCTAGAGACTTCATTGCGTTGCTAATGGTATCTTCTCCTTTTGTGATGACTTTCCTGCAAAGAAATGGAACAGTTTAGTCTTGTTGCTTGCTCCATGAAGGATGCTTTGACTATTGTCTGGTGTCTTAATTGTTCCTATCACTCTTCCGCTTCCTTGTTTCCTTTCGACCTTGCCTCATATTTCAGAATGATACCTTCTTTAGTATAGTCATAAAAGGTATTTGAAGGGCATGGAGGTAAAGCACTGATAAGTATTGACCCATCGATGAGGACTGCATCGGCCTTTGGTTCTCTGTTTGTGATGTTCACTTGTTCTTCAATGATATCAACCAGTTGTGATTACTGACATGTATGAAGCTTGTCACTTTCACTGAGAGATGTGGGGTGTGACAGATTCTCGTATTTGAAGAATTTTTGCAACTTCCATTTCCTGGCCTGACAATAGATAAACAGTCGTGAGAATAATGTATCTGAGGGCTTTTCTTTTAGAAGTTGTCTCCGCCTGTTCTTGCGTGAAGAAAAAACAGGATTTTAAGAATATTGTCCTTAAAAAAGCATGCACATCATCCTTTATCACTGCTTTTCATAGTCTTTCCACCTTGCAGAGCCCCCTTGTATATACCGTTGTTGTTTGGAATATGGCAACTTATGACTTAGAATCTAATTTTTCAATCCATGTAATCACCTGTCTGCTCATACAACACATCTCATATTGCCAACTGATTTTCACTCTTAATGAATTATTTCAAGTCACACTGCCTGTTGTGACAGGCGATGAACATTTGTGATAAGTACTGAGTCATCTTAAGGACTCTCGTTAGAAATTATGTCAGCATATTTTCTGTTTGAAGAAAGAATCCGGGTCCTTCTTCATTGGACGATAAAATGGGCGATCACTTTCATCCTCTAGTCCTTCCATGATTGTTTTGAACTGTTTTTTGTGCCACCAGTGATGTGTAGCTACCATTTAATCTATAGTTGGGTCTGCAATGTTTTTTTGTCTAGCACCAACAGGTTGGTTGATTCCTCTAGGAATGGGTTGCCCATCTCCAGCATCACTGCGCAGAGCCCTTTCAGCTTTTCAAAGAAAAATTTCTGGGCACTCAGTGTCATACCAGACATGACCTTTTATTTAGCTACTAGACCCATAACGTTATGTACAGCGACCTACGAAGTGCTGACACATCATCTGTTAACCCAATTGCTCCTCAGTCACTTTTAATCACAGTTTTATTTTGCTCACATGTTTGATTGATCACTAGAGTAGAATATTCTCTTCTAGACCTGTGGGCAATGCGGTTCCCATTTTGAAACTCCCTGGCCACATCTGGATGTTGCACATAGATGACTTTGTTAAATGCAAAGAAGTAAATCACTAGTTCCAAAAGTGCTTCACAATATAAGTTGAGGTCACCTTCTCTGAAAGAGCAGATAAGAGTTAATACGGTGAGCTGGATTTCCATTACCAGATTCATGTAATCTCTTTCCCCTGTTGTTCACACCAATCTACAAAGGTTTTATCTGATATACCAGACTCTTCAGAGCATTAATCAGGATGTGCCTTTATCATTAGCTTGTATAAGCTTCTTGCAGTGATCTAGTGCACTTTTCTAGTCCTGGTGACACTGTATGCAGATGGGTAAGACTCTGTTGTACTAAATGAGGCCATATCTGCTTTCACAATATCACTGGTCCAGCCACTGTCCATAGTAATGCTCCTATTGATCTCAGTGCAGCCCCATCTCTATGAAATCCACCAAAAAGGATCATGCATTTGTCCTCTTCATACTTGAACCATGTCTATTGTATTTGTTTGGCCAGAGCATACAACATTTGGTCAGCAGCAATGATAGATGTCTGCCCTGAGTTCAATGAAAGCCACTTTATTACGGACCTGCGTCATGGTATGCTTCTTCGTTGCAACAGAATGAGCTTGTTCTTTTCATATAGGCATCATTGCTTAATTGCTTACTTCAAATGGTTGTCTCTGCTTCTGCATTATATGGTAGACTAACCATGTGATGCTAGCCACATCATCAGTGGGAGAGATTTTTTCCAACCAAGAATATTTTTTTTCAAGTGTGACAAGATCGACTGTTAATAGTAAAGATTGGCTTGCTCATGGAGGAGAATTGGGGTTTTGCATGATCTATACTGGTTGGATATTGGTATATGCTTCTGGAAGCACTGAAAATTTCTGAACTTTCTTTACTTCAGTTTGAAGGGTTCACATTCATCGCCAGCATTTTTAGTGCTTGGGTGTTGGAAAAGGGACTTAATTACACCATTGAACGATCTTTGAGCTGTGGTTGCAGACGGATTATGATCTATGTTGTCCATTGCTGCAGCTGTGAACAACTGCGTTCTCAACATACTGTACAACAACTATTTCTCCTAGCTGTGCTGATATATTTAGGATCATGTCGAGTGTTATGCTGAACCCCCTCTCATGGAGTATTTCAATGTTATGTATCTTCCTCGTCTTGGTAAACACATACAGTCCCATGTAGAATGCAAAAAGTGTTTCACAGTTCTTGGAATGCCAGTGAACATGCATTCCTTCCTTGTATTTTGTAAAGCAATTGTATTTTAGGATTTATGTAATAGAAAGGCGAGATTTTGATACTCCAGAGGGAATTTGGGACTTGATGTCTGCACCATGTTCAATCATGCATACAAATTGCATCAATAATGGTGACACAGGCAGTTGTAGGCCTGTGTTGTGAAAGATGCGGTTGAAATTTGACTTATTATGGAGCATGTCTCATCTTGTTATATCAGTAGCTTTTACTAGAAAGATCGCTTCACTGTACTTGGACATTTGAGAGATTATTGAGCTTACATCATTTTCAAATGCCAGCAAAACATCATGCCCTTTGTAATGAACTTGCAGGTTGGGAAAGTGAAAAAGCACTTGGTCCTTGAGTCTTGTATAATCAACATCAGGCAATTTAACATCAACCTGTTCCAGCCTTGCTTGAAAATCAAGGTCAATTCAGTAAGTTTAAAAATAAATGGATCTCCACCATCACTAGCATTTTTCATTTCACTGGGATACCACTAAGTTCCTGCACCATTCCCTAAACCTTGTTTGATACTTCATCCAGTGTCATAAAATCTGTGATCTGTATGCGATCCACATAACTAAAACCCTGTTATCCTTCCCTCGGCTCTCCCGTAATGGCACGTCCGGTCCATCCAGGTGCCGCTGCCTAATTGATTTGAGGTTAATTAGGCAGCATTTGGGATACTAATAGGTTGTTGCAGTATAATATCAACATACATTTCTTATTTAGCTAACACTGAACTTCACACTGGGTTTCACAGCAGTAAGGTCACCAATGTGCCTTGATAGTGCACAATAATCACTCCATAAAGAGCTTTATCAATTTCATTTAATTGATAGATTTTAGCTAGACATACTTCATCACATGCAGAGACCTTCTGCATGCTATCGTTATCTAGTTTAGCCAGAAAATCCACACTATTTACCACGGATCTGAAATGAAAGGATTAGTAATAAAAGAAGGTTATTGTTAGTGTCATTATTATTGTTATTGTTATTATTATTATTATTATTATTTTTATTATTATTATTATGATTATTATTATTTAATAAGCTAGAACACTAGTTGGAAAAGCAGGATGCTATAAGCCCATCAGCTCCAATATTAAAATAAATATTTCCTATATAAACTATAAAAAAGAAAAAGAGAAGAGGAACAAGATAGAATAGTGTGCTTGAGTGTACCTTCAAACAAGAGAATTCTAACCCATGACAGTGAAAGACCATGGTACAGAGGCTATGGCACTAGCCAAAACTAGAAGAGCTGCTTACCATAGCTAAGGAATCTCATTTACCCTTACCATGAGGAAAATGGCCACTGAACAATTAGTGCAGTAGTTATCACCTTGGATGAAGAAGAATTGTTTGGTAATGTGTAAAGAATATTCTGTGAATATGTAAGGAAAAGGAAAATGAGCCATAACCAGAGAGAAGGATCCAATGTAGTACTGTCTGGCCAGTCATAGTAATCCATATGTAGATCATACAACTCGAAAAACTACTTATAATTCTAAGCAAAACCTCAATTTTGTGCTGCTAATTTGTTGGCCATTTTGAAAAATGTTGACCATATCGATTTTCAATTCGCCAGTCTGCCAGATTTTAGAAATATGACTCGGAAAACATTATTTTGCTTTTTATAATAATTTTGCATATTTTTTCGGTTATATACTACATATGAGTACTTGAAATGTAGTTCATGCATCACTAAGGCCAAAACAGGCATAATCAAATATAAATGTGCCAAAGGGGATGGTGTTGGTGGTCTTGGGATGCCTTCTGGGTTTACAGGCACCTGATATTACCCCTTCAGGAGTTTGAGGATCAAAAATACTTTATCATTGTGAAGATAGGATTTGGTGTCGCCAATGCTTGGGGCGGGGGGGGGGGGGATAGTGGTCTGGTTTAATGTGCACGTTAAGACATCTGTAATCCCCACAGGGGCATAGGGATCCATTATTCTTCAGGACGATATTTAGGGATGATGACCATGAGTTTAAGGATTTTGACAAAGACCTATTTCTTCCATTTCAGCAGATCTGCATTTCACAACGGTCAAATGGTCTGGGGCCAAATGTCTGAATCTTGCAAACATGGGGGTCCTGTTTTCTTCATAACGTGATAAACACTGTTGATTGGCTGGAACTGTGTGTTGTTAACGTAGTTGTAGGCAGAATACGTTGGTATATAAAGTGAGAAGGTGGGTGTGGGTATCTGTGGGTATTATTGATGTGAAGAGCAAGGTTGGAGGAAGTAGGTAATAAAGGTGTGAATGAATAAGAGATACTGCCGACTAAGCATTGATATGGAGAAATGGGAGAGGAAATGTGTACCATTGAAAGGCAGTGTAACATCGGAAATGATGAAATTCTAATGGTCCTGAGCAACCCCCCCCCCCCCCATTTGACTGTGTCAGTGTCTCATAACCATGGATTAAGATACGAGATATGCTTTGGCCACCAGACAGTTATCAACAGGCTTTGAAAGCCGGGGACTGTGACGAGCCGAGAGAGGGTTGTGAACTCAAAGGCAGGATGCAATCAACTGAGTTGTTTATTAAGGAACATTCTTCTTTAAATACAAAACCTCAAGGCAACAGGACATAACCTGTTCAAGAGACAGACAATGTTACAGAGCAAAACCGGAGACATGATCATTCAGGTTCTTTTTAGTGTGAGGGAAGAGCGCAGATACAAGCATAATATATACAAAATAATTATGTACAATTGTGTGACACACGGTTGGTACATGGCTCCCCCCCTAAAAATGACATACTGTACATGTTAAATAGGGCGCCCTGATCTAGAGAGGCGAACTGTAGGCGGGTCATCTGGCAGAAGATAAGCAGGTTTTAGACGATCAATGGAGACCCAGTCTTCTTTGCCCCGAATGTTTAGTAGGAATGCTTTCGGACTGCGTCGGATCACAAGGAAAGGGCCCGTGTAAGGGGGCGTTAGTGGTGGCTTGCTAGTGTCGTTGCGCAGGAAGATGTGTGTTGCAGAGTGCAAGTCCGTTGGTATGTGATGCTTCGCTGGGGGCTTGTAAGTCTGGCGGCACGGAGTAAATTTTCCCACGACGTGACGTATGCGCTGGAGATGGTCGGAGGAGGTTGTAGAAGGAAAAAATTCGGCAGTGACGACCAACGGGTCGCCATACACCATTTCAGCTGCTGAGACGTCGAGGGCGTCTTTAGGAGTGGTCCTTAGTCCCAGGAGGGCCCAGGGAAGCTGAGTAAACCAGTTGCAATCCTTGCAGCGGGACATCAAAGCTGCTTTGAGGGTGCGATGAAAACGTTCAACCATTCCATTGGCAGCGGGGTTGTAGGCCGTTGTCTGATGTAGGGTGATGCCAAGGAGATTCGCTAATGACGTCCACAATTGAGAGGTGAAAGTGGTTCCCCTGTCAGAAGTAATATGCTCAGGGATACCGAATCTTGAAATCCATCCAGAGAGTAAGGCAGATGTACATGAGGCGGACGTTGCAGTTTCCATGGGAATGGCTTCAGGCCAACGAGTGGAGCGGTTGATGACGGTAAACAGGTAACGATGTCCTTGTGATGTGGGTAAGGGGCCTACAACGTCGACGTGAATGTGTGCGAAACGACGCTGAGGTTGAGGAAAGGTGCCCACTCCTGAATCCGTGTGTCAATGTACTTTGAAAGTTTGGCAAGAAGTACAGGCGCGGACCCAATCCTTAGCATCCTTAGAAATGCCGTGCCAAATGAACTTTGCCTTCAGCAGCTGTGCAGTAGAACGGCACGAGGGATGTGAAAGGCCGTGAATGAAATCAAACACATGTCGGCGCATGGGAGCAGGAATCCAAGGTCGCGGTCTACCAGTACTGACGTCACAGAGGAGGGTGGTGTTGGAGTCTTCAAGGGGAAAATCTTCCCAACGGAGGGACGTGCAGGATGTCCTACAAGCTTGATACTCTGGATCCTGTCGTTGGGCTTCAGACAGGGCGTTGTAATCCAATCCCAGTTGAACGGCAGCCAACGTGTTTCTTGACAGGGCATCGGCAACTGGATTCATTTTCCCAGGTTCGTATTGGAGGGTGCAATTGTATTCAGCCACGGCGGAGAGATGTCGGCGTTGACGGGCGGACCAGGCGTCAGACTGTCGAGTGAAGGCGTGCACCAGAGGCACGTGGTCTGTGCGAATGACGAAGGGCGTACCTTCTAAGAAATGGCGAAAGTGACGGACAGCCAAGTGCACCACCAGCAATTCTCGATCGAAGGTAGAATAACCCGATTCTGCCTTGGACAGTTTTCTGCTGAAGAAGGCCAATGGGCGGGGTGAGCCTTTGACCACCTGCTCGAGTACTGCACCAATAGCGACGTCGCTGGCATCGGTGGAGAGAAGGAGAGGGGCGTGTGGGATAGGAAAAGTGAGAGCCGCAGCAGTTGATAGGGCCTTCTTTGCATTGCAGAAGGCTGCTTCTTGAAGGGGACCCCACATCGGCAATGTTTGGGAGGGGGTAGTGATACAGTTCTGTTTGCGTGTTCAGGCGCCTGTAATCCCCGCACGGACGGAGGGAGCCGTCTTTCTTCAGAACGATGTGTAAGGGTGACGACCATGGGCTGGAGGCCTTTTGGCAAAGGCCCCTTTTCCTCCATTTCGGCGAACGTCTGTTTGGCGGCTGCCAATCGTTCCGGTGCCAGACGTCTGAATTTTGCGAAGACTTGGGGTCCCGTCGTCTTGATATGGTGATAAATACCGTGCTTGGCAGGAACCGGGGGCGTTTGGCGAAGTTCTGGACGGAAAACTTCCGGGTACGACGTGAGGAGGTGGGCGTAGGCATCCGTGGGTGCGCTGATGTGGAGAGCGAGGTTAGAGGGGGCGGGTTGAAGAGGTGTCGACAAGTACGAGTCTGCGTTGACCAATCGTCGGTGGGCGACATCGACCAGAAGGTGGAAATGAGAGAGGAAATCCGCACCGAGGATTGGCATTGTGACGTCGGCAACGAGAAACTTCCAATTGAATTTACCGTTTCCGAACGATAATGTGAGGTTCTCGTAACCGTAGGTGGGTATCGCAGATCTGTTGGCAGCTACCAAGCGGACGTCGGCAGATGTAGACAGACTACGTCGTGTCTTGAAGAGTTTCCTTGGCAAAAGAGAACGACAAGCACCCGTGTCTACCAAAAATTGCACGCCTGTTCCTGCATCCTGTAAAAAGAAAAGATTAGAAACATGGGAGGCCACCGCCACAAGCGATGGCCTACTTACACGTTTTTTGGCCACTGACAATCCTTGGCACATTTCTTCGCGGTTGCCCCGAATCTGAAGTGGTAGTAGCAAAACTGCGGCGGATGGGAGGTAGTAAGTGGCTGCAGAAGTCGTTCGTTGGGGCGCGAGCGATTGGTGTGTGGTGGGCGGCTTTGTCGCCGCTTTGGCACGTCACGGGGTAGGCGTGTATGTCCTACGGCATTCATGTTAGCTTCGGTTGACGTTGAATAGGCATCCTTGTCGTCAGGGGTGGAGGTGTTGATGGAGGTCTTGAAGTGGCTGTCCATAAGGGTGTCGACTTTGGTCATCAAGTCCTTTATGGGTAAACTATCGACATCGGGTATGGCAGCGCGTACAGGTTCGGGTAAACGGCGTATCCAAAGGGCACGAAGTAGGTTCACCTCACGAGGAGAGCCGTCTGCGGCAGGTTGAAGGCGAGCGATACTGGTCATTTCCCTGAGGGCAAGCGAAGCCCTTTGGTCCCCCAACGGTTGTTGCGAGAGCTGAAAAAGATTTGCTATACGGGCGGCTGGCGACGGTGAGTACTGCTGCAGAAGGTATGTTTTGATGGCGTCATACGCTATTGGGGTGTCTCCTTGTTCACAAAGCCAGTCGGATATTTCTGGGAAGGTGTCCTCGGGTATTTCCGCGAGAACATAATCTGCTTTGGTGGTTGAGCGAGTCACGCCCCTGATACGAAACTGGACTTCTGCGCGCTGAAACCAAGCAAACGCCTCTCCGCTGGCGAACGGTGAAAGTTTCAATGGGGCGGCCGCAGCGCCAACCGCTGTAGTAGAGTCCGTCATAGTACCAACGATGGAGGGGCGAGGGAGGTGGGGGTGGAAGGCAGTGGGAGCGAGTCGACTTCCGGGGTCACCAATGTGACGAGCCGAGAGAGGGTTGTGAACTCAAAGGCAGGATGCAATCAACTGAGTTGTTTATTAAGGAACACTCTTCTTTATATACAAAACCTCAAGGCAACAGGACATAACCTGTTCGAGAGACAGACAATGTTACAGAGCAAAACCGGAGACATGATCATTCAGGTTCTTTTTAGTGCGAGGGAAGAGCGCAGATACAAGCATAATATATACAAAATAATTATGTACAATTGTGTGACACACGGTTGGTACAGGACACATCCTCAAGAGGGAACATTGCAGAAAGAAACGACAGGCACAAGTATCTACCTGAAAGTGCACATCAGATCCTTAGAAATAGTAAAAGTAGAGCCACTGCCACAAATGGTGGCCTACTTATAGGTGGTGGTTTTTTTTTTTTTTAATGGCTGTCGATGGCTTAGGTTGGGGTATGGCATGGAGCAGCATAGGTGGGTGTTGGGTGTCTTTGTCGGTACCCAGCCATTCATTGGGCCATCAGTCAGTGTTGAAATGTTGTACATTAGGGTGTTGACTCCGATCATCAAGTCCTACATTGGCAAGGTGCTGACATCATAAAGGGCAAATTGCATAAGTTTTGGCTGATTTTGTACCCAAAGGTCATGAAGTAGGTTCACTGCACCAGGAGGACTATCTACAGCAGGCTAAAAGTGAGCAACACTCATAAGATCTTGGCAACACTGGCGGCTGGACAGGGGTTTGGTTTGAGGATATCATACTGTATGGGGATATCATACTGAAAGATCTGGGCAGCACTGGCGGCTAGCAAGGGGTTTGGTTTTAGGATATCATACTGTAAGATCTGGGCAGCACTGGCGGCTGGCAAGGGGTTTGGTTTGAGGATATCATTCGGTATGGTGATATCCCCTTCGCGCTCATGAGGTCAAGAGGAGATTTCTGGGAAGGTGTCATCAGGTACTATGCTTGGCTGCTAGAGTGGGATATACTCTTTATGCAGAACCGAACTTCAGCGCATTGGAACTAGGCAAACGAATCTCTACTGGTAAAGGAGGGGAGTTTCACTGTGGCAACAAGGACTAATGAGTCGGGAGCTAATGCACATTGTCATAGAGTATGGCAAATAATGCGGTCAGCTGGAAGGTGGGGTTGGGTGTTTGAATTACTTCTCTGTCAACAACATGAGAGCCTGAGAGAGGCCATGCTTTGTGTGTCAGTGAAGCTGGGGACATTGCGTCAGTGTCAATTCGCCATTGCCCGGAGAGGGGAGTTCCGTCGGCGTTAATCAGTCTTTTTTTTTTTTTTTTCCAAAAAGTTGCGTCTTGTTTTAATCACGCCATTGCACCATTGCGTCACGGGCGGATACGGTAATCTTAGCAAATTAATGTAATTCACGTGAAACATCATATATATATATATATATATATATATATATATATATATATATACATAATATACATATATATACATATATATATATGTGTGTGTGTATGTTTGTGTGTGTTTATATGATAGAAAATACTATTAAATACTTATTTTACAATTCTATAGATTTCTTTTATTTATATTTCATTTATTTCAAAATAGTTAGTTTAGATAGTGGATTGATTTTTTTTTTCTTTTTTTTTTTTTTACTCTCTCATAATCATAGTATCACGGTATTACAAACTTGAACTAAAATCTGTAAACTATTACCCTAAGGTATAAACCGTATAATAAATAAATTTTGTTGTTGGAAGAGAACACCTCTCTCTCTCTCTCTCTCTCTCTCTCTCTCTCTCTCTCTCTCTCTCTCTCTCTCTCTCTAGAAAATGAGGTCACAAAAAAATAGGAAAACAAAACAATATGAAACTGGTACTAAAACAAGATGATTAAATGATAACACAGAAAACTTGGCTCTTAGGGGAAAATGACA
>NC_090750.1:99273166-99283166 GCF_036898095.1 Palaemon carinicauda
CTGGTCTTCATCTGCCGATTCTCATCTTAATTTGTTGGACAGAAACTTATGGTCTATTAAATTTTTTATTTCTGATCTAGATAGTAATCTCTGGCACCGTCGTTCAATTAGTTCATTATGCATGTTGCATAAGATTTTTCATAACTCTGACCATCCTTTACATTCAGATCTCCCTGGACAATTCTATCCTGTTCGTAGTACTAGGCAGGCAGTTAATTCTAATAGCCAGGCCTTTTCCATCATGAGGCTCAAGACTATGCAGTACTCTAGAAGTTTTATTCCAGCTGTTACCAAGTTGTGGAATGATCTTCCTAATCGGGTAGTTGAATCAGTAGAACTTCAAAAGTTCAAAGTTGGAGCAAATGCTTTTTTGTTGACCAGGCGGACATGAGTCTTTTTATTGTTTATTTATGACATTTATTTTTGATATTAATAGTTTATATATGACATGTCTGTTTTGACGTTGTTACCTTTTTTAGAATGATTTATTGTTAATTTGTTCTCTTCATTTATTTATTTCCTTATTTCCTTTCCTCACTGGGCTATTTTTCCCTGTTGGAGCCCCTGGGCTTATAGCATCTTGCTTTTCCAACTAGGGTTGTAGCTTGGATAGTAATAATAATAATAATAAAACTATTAGGATCAGTGGATAAAATACTTTTCTTTTTAGAGAAGGTGGCATTTTACTATTCATAACCTCATTATGTTTACCAAAGGCTCTCCATCCGGGACTTACTTTTCTTTTAATTTTTGTTTCTTGTCTGGGAAAGCACATACTGTCTGTCGTAAGTATGCATATCCATTAACAATCTAATGTTCGTCCATAACTCTTATTTGTTGTCACTGCATTTTCATCGAACATTATCTTAGTTTTACTCACAATCATAATCAGTCGTAAGTTTCTTCTTTCTCTATTCAAATCTTTTATCTTTTGCAATTCCTCGACAGATTCATTAAACACAACTATGTCATCTGCAGATGTTAAGCTGTTAAGGTATTCACCACTAATGTTAATTCCTATATTTTCCAAATTTTCGTCTAGGCATGCTGTGAATAATTTAGGAGATGTTATATCCCTGTATAACTCTTCACTTAATATGAATTTTCTCACCATCTTTGCATTTTTGGGATTGCTCTATTTCCTGTATAGATATTTTCAAGTGTTCTAACTTCATCTATTTCCCGTCTTTTAATGGTTTTCATTGCATCTTAGCTTTTAACAGAATCAAAAGCTTTCGCATAGACTTTACTGATCACACATAGTGGTTTGTCATAGTGTGTCAATTTTTCAATTAGCTGGTTAATTACTATCGTAGTTCTTAGTATTTTTTTAGACAAAAAGTGAATTTTTTTAGGCAAAAAGTTACGGTATTCCATATTCCAAAGAATCAAATGTAAGTTTCCTTGCCATTCACATATGAAAATAAAAATATCAAAAGTAAACTTTAAGTAGTACTTGCTGATTTGTATCCCTTTTTTTATTTCAATATGTTTTTCAAGAATCGACTGAAAACAGGACACATTTTAGATGCAAATACATTGTCCAGGAATAAATGCGGTCCCCGATTGTATATTTGTATATACGTCCTAAAAGAAATTAAGGAAATCAAGACGCTTTCTACTCTTGAGGGTCAGCATTGATTTTCAGAGATGCGCCACCAGTCATCGTAGTGGATGTACAATGAATTAAAAGGAATTTGCATCTACCTGTAATCATGCTTGTGCTTGCAAGCAACATTTTGATTATTCTAATTGCAAAATCAGTGTCCAATCGCAAGGTAGCTATTCTTTACCATCTACTTTTCCCCGAGTCATTTTTTAAACAACTATCACAACTATATATCGAGTAAATAGCATTGTTTATATAGTGCTTAGATCTTTACTGTATCTTCTTTTCAAAGCAATGTGAAGACCCTGTCGCCGAACCCTCTAATTCTTAGAAAGTTTTGTGTTGCACTTGACCTAAGTAAATTTCTTGTTTGATTATTATTGTACGTTTTTACACCTCTGAGATCAGAGAATTATTTAATTTTATATATTTCGTACATATTTGAGTCTCATATCAGTATTGTCTATGTTAAAGTGGCATTCATTGTATTTCACTTGTTTGCATATTGGCTGTATAATTTCATTCTTCCACCTTTAGGTTGAATCTTATTTATGTAACTGATGAATGTGTATTAATTTGTGTTAATATTCCTTTTTTTCCACAAATAATGGGAAAGATGGTTTTCCGAAAGTCAGTTGGCCCTATCAAATGTAGTTAAAAATGACTGACGCCTCTGCTTTAAATCACCTCAAGTAAATCGAAAGGTTCCTAGAAGCATAAGGGCCATATATATATATATATATATATATATATATATATCTATATCTATATATATATTATATATATATATATTTATATATATATATATATATATATATATATATATATATATATATATATATATGTAAGTATATATATAGATATATATATATGTATATATATATATATATATATATATGCTGTGCATATATATATATATATATATATATATATATATATATATATATATATATATATAAATTCCAAGATTTATATAAGATTCCGGAAACGCAGGACGTTGGTTTTGAAATATTTAAATCGCCAAATGGTCGTCCGGGACCTTGTCAAATACAATTAGCCGGAGTAAACAGTGGAAGAAATGACATTTAAGAGAACCAGGTTGTTTACATTTCATCTGTTGCAAATCCAAACAAAAGTCCCTGTTTTTTTCATATTTTGAACTACGTTGTATATGTATGAGAGAGAGAGAGAGAGAGAGAGAGAGAGAGAGAGAGAGAGAGAGAGACTCGCATAGGCAGGGAGAGGTAGAAATGGGAAGTGTATAATCATTGTCTTTGGACTCCTTTACAATCTTCTTTTTTTACACTATTGAAACACAATTACAATCTCTAGCAAGGTTAGAAAAAAAGAAAAATTTTCATGATGGTTGTGAATGATTATACGGTAGATAAAGGGAGACCCAAGGAAAGAGATGAGATATTTTCTATCTCTTCTCAAGGAGATACTACTTTAAATAAAGAAGAAAATCATATTACTTGCCGACTGAATATTCAAATTTTATGAATAAACATATTCCCTTAACTTTATTGTTGACCATAAGTAGGATAAATGGCACGTTTCTATTCAGTAAGAATTGATCCATACCAATTGGGTACCCCTTAACTTAACTCTATCCCCCTCCCTTTACCTCATTGGCTACCCGTAACCTAACTCCACCCCTCTCTTAACCTCATTGACTACCTCTCTCTCTCTCTCTCTCTCTCTCTCTCCCTAACCTGACCGTATCTAACCTAATCAAACCTCGCCTAACTTCACCAAATGAGTGAAGTAATACCTAACTGCTGGTCCATCATTCAACTTTAAAATCGTTATTATGGAAATTACTAAAGTTATGATATTTTGAAATCATCATTTATATCGTTATTGGTTATCCTGAAAATTATTGATGAATTTATATCTTTTTGGAAATTTTTGGAATTATTGTTATTCATAAAGTTGTCAGTCCCTCTCTCTTATCTCATGAAGAGGTACAGAAGGTGGCTGATCGTTGGAGGAAATCTTCTAATAACTCTCTCCTTCACAGGGCCATGACATCTCGGTCCTACTGTAGGCCTCCGCAGCCTTCCAGAAGTCAGCACAACACCTCTAACCCTTCGACTTCCAGGTCTTTAGAGCCTCCTGGGGTATCCAAACTGCCCTTTTCAGGCCAGAGATCAGAGAGGACCCAAACCCTTTCTAGGGAAGAGAGGTAGAGGGAGTGACCGAGGTGGCTGCCCCTGCTAGGGAGGGCAGTCCCCTCAACCAACTACCAGTGCGAGGATGCCTGCAATGCCTCTGGCAGAGGTGGGAGCATCACGGGGCCGATCCCTGGGCGATCTTTGGGATAAGCTTAGGGTATCGTGTCAATTTCATGCAATCTCTCCCTCCTCTGACTCTGAATCCAATTTTGTTAAGTTCATATATGAAGGGGACCATAAAGGAACTGGCTCTTTGGTCCGAGGGTCAAGCCATGCTGCAGTAGGGCGCTCTCCAAGAGGTTCTCGACTGGTCTCCAGGCTTTTACTGTTGACTCTTTCTTGCGAAAAAGGCGTCTGGAGGCTGGAGACCAGTCGTAGATGTCTCTCACCTGAACAAGTTTGTCCAACAAACTCCGTTCAGGAGGGAGACAGCAGACAGGATTATTCATGCGGTACGCCCAAAAGACTACATGTGTATATTAAATCTCCAAGACGCATACACCCAGATTCCAGTTCATCCATCTTCAAGGAAGTACCACAGGTTTGTACACGGGAACATTTATTATGAGTTCAAGGTTCTCGGTTTCGGTCTCTTGGCAGTGCCTCAGGTCTTCACCACGGCGTTTGCCCTGATATCGTCTTGGGCTCACAAGAATGGCATTCATCTGATTTGTTATCTCAACAACTGTATGGTTCTCGCAGACTCGGAGATGTCCCTTCTCCATCACCAAGACAAGTTTTTGGAGTTTTGCCAGGATCTGGGGATCTTGATAAATCTCCGGAAGTCTTCTCTGCTTCTGTCTCAGAGGCTGGTTTATGTAGAAATGGTTATAGACATCAACCTTTGGAAAGTCTTTCTCTCAGACAACATAATTGTAAGACTAAAGGAAGTGGCAAAACCTTTCCTCAATCAGGAGAATCTTCCGGCTCGACGTTGGTTGAGCCTCTTAGGCCATTTAAACTCCCTGATCCATCTAGTTCCCAACATGCATCTCAGAATAAGATCCCTACAATGGCAGTTGTAAACTTCGTGGAACCAACACTCTGAGTCCCAAGATCCACTGGTCGAACCAAGTGACGGATTTTCTTCTAGGAGTGACGGGGCAATCTCCGCAAAAAAATAAGATCTCCTATATCCCACGCCGGACTGTTGCTCTTCACAGACACGCAAGAGAAGGTTGGGGAGCCCACCTATTACAACATATGGTCTCGGGTCTATGGTCTGAGTCCAAAAGGAGATGAAAGTAGCCTTCCTAGCTCTTCAACAGTGGTGGCTTACATAGACAAACATGAAGGTAGCTTTTCACTGCTTCTATGCCATCTTGCAATAGAGATTCTTCGATGGCCAGAAGATCATTCTGTGTCCCTATCAGCTCGATTCATTCCAGGCATGAGGAATTTGCTCGCGGACAATCTGGGCAGGCCAGTGACTCAGATAATTGGCATTTAATGGTCTTTGAATCCTCTGATAGTGAATAAAGATTGGAATTTGTGGGGGTTCTCTGTCAATGGACCTGTTTGCAACATCCCTGAACAACAGGCTTCCACTGTACTGTTCCCCAGTCACGGATCCTCAAGCTCTATTGCAGGATACGTTCCAACAACGGTAGGACAACATCGCCGTATACACTTTTTCCCCGTTCTGTCTAAGGAGGAGACTGCTCCAGAGAATCAGAGTTTCCAACAATCTACTGATGACCCTCATAGCTTCGCTTTGACATCAGGCAGAGAGGTTTCCGGACCTTCTGCAACTGCTCGTAGATCTCCATAGAGAAATACCCCCACGACCCGATCTACTCAAACAACCACACGTGAACATCTTTCACAGGGCGATTCCGTCTCTACGGCTTCATGCCTGGAGACTATCGAGCATCTCCTATCTCAGAGAGGATTTTCACAAGAAGCTGCGAAACGGATGTCTGGTCACTTGTGACAGTCCTCTGCTTTGGTATAACAGGCAAAATGGAAAGCCTATTGGGGTTGGTGTTGTGGGAAGGGTATTTATGCCTTCGATGACTCTATTCCCGTAATAGTGGAGTTTGATTTATCTTCAGCAGGAAAAATACCTTTGTCTCAGCGGTGAAAGGATATTGCTAAGCATCAAGCCTGGCCTGTAGACTGAATGGGATGGACCTTTAATCTTCATTGGAACCTTTTTACTCATACGGAGTTATGAGATCTCTTGCCCCCAGTCGGAGATAGACCTCTTCTTTGGAACGTGGTTTCAGTCTTGAGGTCCTTGAAAGGACCTCCCAGCGAATCATTATGCCATGCAACAGACCGTAATGTCACTTTGAAGACAGTATTCCTACTCACCTTAGAATAGGCTAAAAGAGTCTGTGAACTTTATAGTCTCTCGTATGATGTCGCCCATTTAAGGGGTTGGAGGGAAGGAACTCTATGCTTTGTCCCTGAGTTTATTACAAAGACACAAAATCCAGGGATACTGCACTCTAGATTTTCATGCCCTTTCGGATTAAGAGTCTACGTTCTGTAACCAATGGTCCAGATCAATTGTTACTGTGCCCAGTACGGAGTTTGCGGTACTACCTTAAGCGTACAGCAGCAACCCCACCTCGACTAACATCGTTGTTTGTTAGCTCGGGTAGAACTAAAAGAAGGATCTCTAAAACTCTGTTTCAGCTTGGTTGTACAAGGTCATTGACCGGGCTATCAATCCTGAACATCGTCCGGCTTGCAGACCTAGAGCTCAAGATGTCAGTGGTAACAAACGCAACTTCTCCATGTTACAGGTTATACAAGCAGCTGTTTGGAAACATGAAACTACGTTCACAGCTCACTATCTACATAACATGAGCCACAGGAGACCTGATACATTTTCTATCGGCCCTGTGGTGGCCGCTCAACAACTGGTTTAATGTACCTGGGGCTCCATATTGGATGGGTACAGATGGTTGAAGTTATATGTTACTCGGATTAAGTCTTGAGGTGAATGAAAGTATGTCTGGCCTTTTTTCCTTTCTTCACCTTCACCTCTCTTGGGGTATAGCACCAGGAGTCCCTCTGCAAGCTGGCTTCAACTACTGCAGGTAATAACCATTTCCCTTGAGTGCCCTAGTGTAATTTTTATTAACATACTTGTGCACGTCCTCAATGCTTTCCGAGAGGTAAATATTGGGAAACGTAATGCTCTAGTGTAATGTTTATTAATATACTTGTGCACGACACCAATGCTTTCCGCAAGGCAAACATTGGGAAACTTTGTGCTCTAGTGTAATGTTTATTAATATACTTGTGCACGCCCCCAATGCTTTCCGCGAGTTAAACATTGGGAAACATCATACCCTAGTGTAATTCTTATTAATATACTTGTGCACATCCCCAATGCTTTCCGCGAGGTAAACATTGGTTAACGTCGTGCCCTAGTATAATTTTTATTAATATACTTGTGCACTTCCCCAATGCTTTCCGCGAGGTAAACATTGGGAAACGTCGTGCCCTAGTATAATTTTTATTAATATACTTTTGCACATCCCCAATGCTTTTTGTGAGGTAAACATTGGGAAACGTCGTGCCCTAGTATAATTTTTATTAATATACTTTTGCACATCCCCAATGCTTTCCGCGAGATAAACATGGGGAAACGTCGTGCCCTAGTATAATTTTTATCAATATACTTAAGCATTTCCCCAATACTTTCCGCGAGGTAAACATTGGGAAACGTCGTGCCCTAGTGTAATTTTTATTAATATACTTTTGCACGCCCCCAATGCTTTCTGCGAGTTAAACATTGGGAAACATCATACCCTAGTGTAATTCTTATTAATATACTTGTGCACGTCCCCAATGCTTTCCGCGAGGTAAACATTGGTTAACGTCGTGCCCTAGTATAATTTTTATTAATATACTTGTGCACATCCCCAATGCTTTCCGCGAGGTAAACATTGGGAAACGTCGTGCCCTAGTATAATTTTTATTAATATACTTGTGCACATCCCCAATGCTTTCCGCGAGGTAAACATTGGGAAACGTCGTGCCCTAGTATAATTTTTATTAATATACTTGTGCACATCCCCAATGCTTTCCGCGAGGTAAACATTGGGAAACGTCGTGCCCTAGTATAATTTTTATTAATATACTTGTGCACATCCCCAATCCTCTCCGCAAGGTAAATTTTGGGAAACGTCGTGCATTAGTGTAATTTTTATTAATATACTTGTCCATGTCCCCAATGCTTTCTGCGAGGTAAACGTTGAGAAACGTCTATTTTCTGTTTTTACATTTTCTGTTTTTACATTTTTAACTAGATGTTCAAATGCTCTATCCTACATCCAATTTGCTCAGGCCGCTATCATTCTATTTGGAATTGATAAGCGAGGTGGCATTGTTTCCCACGATTACAGTCTAATACTCTACTAGGCAAACCCAGGTGAATGACTATGCCAGTAGCCGGACTTATCCACTCATATAAAGGGAAGTCATCTATTTATAAATAACGGAAAGTTTGCTAGTTTGGTGAACAAATGACAAATTTGTAGATAATTTGTATTTTTCCATAACTAATACAAACCTGGAGTTATTTATACAAATTGTTCTGCCGTCACCTGTCGCCCAATAAGTCCTGCCTGCAAAGAAAAAGTGACTACTTCATTAGTATATAAACAGTTGGCTGGTACCCATAGCCGCCCCTACCCAGACGCTGAGGAGAGTTGCCACCTCGCTCCAAAAAGTCTAATTGGCTACTTCCAGCTTTGCCGAAAGAATATCCATTCATAAATAACTACAGGTTTGTATTATTTAGGAAAAAATACCAATTGGAGCCTTTGTATATCAGCGGCCAGTTCCTCCGGTGTGGATTAAAAATGGACATCAACTAACCTAAACTTTCCCCCCTAACCTAACCTACAAGCCGTGTCCTTACCTACTTACCTAACGGGGGCCTGACGCCCCACTGCGACCCCCCTTACACTGTCGTATTCTAAGTTAGTCATAATAATACATACAGGTGGCCGCTATCATACATACACCCCTACAAATTATCTACGAATTTGTCATTCTTTTTCTGTTTGTTGAATCAGGAAATATAAATAGTGAATGTTACATTTCATTATAGGGCCACGATTTTGAAGTGACAGCTCGAGAGAGAGAGAGAGAGAGAGAGAGAGAGAGAGAGAGAGAGAGAGAGAGAGAGAGAGAGAGAGAGAGAGAGAGAACGTGTGTGTTTAATTTTCACGTTATTTTTCTTAAGTGACCAAGGTAACAGGTTGAACATGCTCCACCAACTTTGTGCTAATGGCGAAAGTGTCGTTAAATTACGGTAAGCAAAAGGAGGATGACTACGGACAAATGTGGAGTTTATCATAGGGATAGACAAGAACCTACCTTGCTTTTATGACCTGTTAGGCTCTCAAAGAAAAACTTTAATACACCATTACTAACGTAACTGGTGTGATAGAAAGGGTTATTCAGGCACAAAGATAGAGAAACATTTTGTCTCATTATATGAGAAATGGCTTGAAGAATGATGCAGACTAGAAAGATAAGAGAGAGAGAGAGAGAGAGAGAGAGAGAGAGAGAGAGAGAGAGAGAGAGAGAGAGAGAGAGAGAGAGAGAGAGAAGGGAAAGAGTAGGGGATAGTGGTTTGGATTGAGATTTGTATGTGGGGAGGGGGGAATGTGATGGAGGTCTTGAGTAGAATGGGAAGGGAAGAACAGTTCTCTTAAGTTAAATAATATTTAACGACAAAATGCAATAGAATCTATGAAGCTTACCTGGTTTGATGGATAGATTACAGTATTCAAATACTATCCCGTCAAGGAAAGTAAATACTTCCCAGAATGTGAAAAAAAGTGAGGCAAGGAAGTATAGGTTCTCGTACGTCTGGACACGGGGGTTAAGTGTTGCCGGATAAAATATGGTTGATCAAAACATTAAGTGTGCGTAGATATCCTATAATAGATACACGTTTTGATATTGTTCAGTTTAATTAATTAGTTAGCTCGCTAATCTAGCCCCTCCCCCTGAATTCATTTAATTGTGAATTGTATATGAACCCGATATTAAATCTTGAAATTATATTAAAGTTTTATTCACAGCGAGTTTTGTAATAGATTCTTCTGAGCTTGGAGTAATATGCAAACATGTGTATAAAGAGTTTTATTCTAGAGGAACTGCACTGGAGTAGAGTTGAAATAATACTTGTTTAGAGGTACAAGATACATGGGACAAATTCTTGTAGGCCTTTATATTTATT
>NC_090750.1:99288166-99293166 GCF_036898095.1 Palaemon carinicauda
GCTCGACCCGCTACAACATATCGGCCTTGTAGTCCAGTATGACAAGTGTACTTTTGGTGCCAACGAAGTGTTGTTTTTAGGGGACCACATCACTCCTGAAGGAGTCTACCCCCTCCATGAGAAGGTCGCAGCCATTCAGAACTTCCTCTCGCCCTCGAATGTCAAAGCACTGCAAAAATTCTTGAGCATGATCAGCTATTATCACTGGTTCCTGTCAGCCATCGAGGCCACTCTTGCTTCCTTCTATGTCTCCCTCGATGGCAAGCCAAAAGACCTGAAGTAAGGTCCCCTTCAAGAAGTGGCTTCTGCAACACAAAGAATGTCCCATCACCTGCTGCTACTCTCACTTTTTCTATGCCACATGCACCCCTCTAGCGACGCCAGCGACATCACTATTGGGGTAGTACTCGAGCTGGTGGTCAATGGCTTGCCCTGCCCATTGGCCTTTTTCAATAGAAAACTGTCCAAGGTGGAGTCCGGCTATGTTACCTTCGACCCCGAATTGCTGGTAGTCCACTTTGCTGTCCGTCACTTCTTGGAAGGTACACCCTTCATCATTCAAATAGACCTCATGCCTCTGGTGCACGCATTTACTTGACAGTCCGACACTTGTTCCGCCTTCCAACGCCGACATCTGCCTCCAACCCCGTCCCTGGGAAAATGAATCCCGTTGCCGATGCCCTGTAAAAAATCACTTTGCCTGTCATTCACCTGGGATTGGATTACAACGCTTCGGCAGAAGCCCAACAAAAAGATCCAGATAATTAACCATGTAGGACATCCTGCACATCCCTCCATTGGGAGGACGTCCCCTCGACAACTCCAATGCAACCCTCCTCTGCAATATCAGTACTGGTAGAGTGTGGGTACCTGCTCCCTTGGCGTTAACAGCTCTTTCACATCCATCTAGCCAATCTACTGCACAGATACTGAGGACAAATTTCATTTGGCACGGCATTACCAAGGATGCCCAATTTCAAAAGTACATTGACACACGGATTCTGGAGTACGCACTTTTCCTCAACTTTACCGTCATTTTACCCACATTCACATCGATGTAGTAGGTCCCCTTACCCACATCACAAGAACATTGTTACCTGTATAACGTCATTGACCACTACCCGTTGGCCTGAAGCCATTCCTCTGGAAACTACAATATCTGTCTTGTGTACATCTACCTTACTCTCATGATGGAGAGCGAGATTTGGGATCCCTGAGCATGTTACCTCTGATTCTGACAGAAGTACCACTTTGACCTTTCAATTGTGAACATTATTAACAAATCTCCTGGGATTCACACTACATTAGACAATCGCCTACAACCCTGCTGCCAATGGAATGTTGAACATTTTCATCGCACCCTCAAGGCAGCTTTGATGTCCCGCTGCAAGGACTCCAACTGGTTTATCCAGCTTTCCTGGATCCTCCTAGGACTAAGGACCACTCCTAAAGATGCCTTTTTATGTATCAGCAGGGACGACCCATTGGTCATCCCTGATGAATTTTTTCAGTCTGCAACCTCCTCCAACAATCTCCAGCGCCTAAATCACGTTGTGGTAAAATTTATTCCATGCCGTTAGACTTACAAGCCCCAAGTGAAGCAACACACACCAACAGATCTCTACTTTGCAATGCATCTTTTCTTGTGCATCGACATAAGCAAGCCACTGCCAACGCCCCTTTACACAGGCCCTTTCCTCGTGATCTGTGTCACGCCGAAAGCTTTCTTCATCATTTGCTGCAAAGAACGCTGGGTCTCCATTGATTGCCTAAAACCTACATCTCTCCTGACAGATAACCCACCTACAGTACACCCTATTTCACTTGTATGTCATTTTAGGATGGGACCCATGTACCACACATGTTTCATACACGCTTGTACACTGTAACGGTTGTTGCTTTTTATCTTATCACTCGATCTTTTCTGCACTGTTAATATACCAACCTGTATCAACCTGATAGCTCATGTTTAATTTTGTTTGAAAGTTTTGGTGACATTCTTGCTCGCAAGTCCTGGTATGTAAGGTCGATGTCTGTTTAATAAAGTTTAGTTGCATTCACCTCGCCTCTCCGCTATTACCTAACTGGCACCTCGCACAAGTGCTTCCATATCAAATATGGTTGAGAAGCACTCTGTGTGTAAGAATATTTATGGCCAATAGTACCTCCTAGACTTGGGTGTTTACAATGCCTGGCTGCTGTACAAGAAACTGGAATGCTTTTGAGGAGAAGCACATGCCTTTTAAGAGCGCCTGGCGTTGAAATCTTGCATGTTGCAAGAAGTCAGAAAACTTTGGCACCAAGATCAACATGCCTCTTTGCAGTGGGAACCAATGCCTGTGGTAAAAAAAGTGGACAGAAAGCCATCATGCTACATGAGAGCCAGCGAGGTGACACCAAAGAAGGGCATATACCGGGTTTTGCTCTCAAAATGCTGACTTGCAATTTGTGTTTCGGGAATATATAGATCCACTGTATGTGATGGATGTGCACTGTTGGGAAAAGAACTGCTTCATATAATAGATAGCAGACCCAGTTCTTGTACTAGTCCACCACCCTCATATCCCAGGTAGTGCCAGTAGTGCAAGTAATTCCAAGTACCAGATCTTCCCTTTATGGCCCGTTATACCTCACTTTCTTATTTTTTTGTGTAATTTAATTCCTTTGGTATTGTACTTGTATAATTTTATCTTGTATGTTTTTTTTTTTATAATTTAGTTCAGTCATTTTTATGTTGTTCTTCACTATACCTATATATTTTGATATCCTGTATGTGTTTATATTTTTTGCACTGTGCTTATAAAGTTTGATCTCCTGTTTCTGATTGTTGTTCATTGGTAATCTTTTTATGTTTTTTTTCACTGTAATTGTATATTTTGATCTCGTGTTTGTGTTTGTAGTTCTTTAATCAAGTCATTCTTATAAGTTTTGTTTATGTGATTTCAATTTTTAAGGTACCTTAGTAGGTTAGTAACTACTTACTATTCATATTTCGGTCTTGTTTGTGTTATTATTATTATTATTATTATTATTAATTGCTAAGCTATAATCCTAGTGGGAAAAGCAGGATGCTATAAGCCCAGGGGCCCCAACAGGGAAAATAGCCCAGTGAGGAAAGGAAACAAGGGAAAATAAAATATTTTAAGAAGAGTAACAACATTAAAATAAATATTCCCTGTTTAAACTATATAAACTTTAACAAAACAAGAGGAAGAGAAATTAGATTAGATATATGTATGTTAACTGGTAAATAGTAGTTATAATTCTAATATGAATGTATTTTTATATTTTTTACTTTTATTGGATAAATTATAGCACTTGAATTGTATTTTGTGAGTAAAACGTACCTGCAATGATTGAAATATTATATGAGAAAAAGGGTTTTTGGCCAATTTGAGAAAAAAAAGGCGGGGATGCTCAAGTAGTTGGTACTGCTTTTTTTTTTTTTCCCCAGTGGCTGTTCCAGGTCATTAAACGTTAACAAGGGATTTGCGTGTTTCCCCGGATGACTAATTTTTGGTGCAACTTTGCATCATCAGAATGTATTTTTTCAAACACGACAGAAGTAAATATGTCTTAAGAAGCGCATTAAAAAATAATTTCAAAAAGGCGTCTTCGTGTCTCCATCATTTATGCAGGTGCCTAAGAAACAGTTTAAAGAATTTTTCATAAATCTTTCATATTATTCGACGATATAATAATGGTTTGTTAAATCCACATAGCCTCACATTCTTTTGATCAACGACCCGGTAATCTTAATATATTAAAATTAATTGCTAATTCATGCAGATTCCCATTTCAAAAAATTATACGAATGGTTATCTGTTCCTAGCATTGTGTTTCAAGCGTCTATTGCCATTAATTTTTTGAGAAACGCACTCAACTTGTTTTCACAAGACGTTGATATTGATGGAGACTGCTCTTTTTCATCTTTATTTTATTTCTTTTTTATATAAATAATTCTGAAAGATAAGTATTTCACTGTAAATTACATATATTAGAGATATTGGTGGTATTACAATTTTTATTTATGTTATTTTTTTTTTTTGAGCGTTGCATTGTTGTTTTTTTTTTTTTTTTTTTTTTTTTTTTTTTTTTTTTTTTTTTTTTTTTTTTTTAAACATGAATTTGAATATATTCTGCAGCGGAAAATGAGATTATCTTACGTATACTCTGAACGGCATTCAAGATGCAGTGAGACTGTTACCTCCTTGGACCCGACATGGGAAATTTCCAACATCAGCTTAAGCGCTGCGACAATGTTAAGCAATATCACAACACGGTTTGTCTTGACATAAATGGTGCCTTGAAGTCCGAAGACCGTGATTTTGGATTCTACGTGAACAGCCCCAAAAATTAATAAGACGAGTTCTCTTTGGTGTATATGTATTCCCATCAGGGTAAACGCATGGTTAATAACGCCCTAGCTATATCGCCTGACGAATTTGGACCAATGCTGAGGTTAATACGGAGCCCATCCTTACCTCTTCCACTTTCGGAAAGAAGTGGAATGGGAGAGCGGGAATTTGTTAAGCTGGTAGCAGACCTAATCTCAAGACTTATTGTCCCCAAATGGATGGTGACGTTTTCTTTCTTATTTAGAGAGGCGTAGAATAAGTGAATTTTCGGCTTCAGCCTTAGCCAGCCAGCCCCCCCCCCCCCCCCCCTCCACCTCCCTCCCTCATGCCTACCCTTTCCTTCTCCCCACAACTAGCAAACTGCCCAACAGCTTCCGAGAACTTTACCTTCACAATCGAATGATTTGTGTAATAGTATGCATTATCGAAGGGGGATTTTAAACCTTCGATTACAAAAGGCCACAAGTTTCCGCATCATAATGAAGCCTGCGTTTGCTGTCAAATTTCGGACACTGAAACGATTGTTGACCCAGTTGAAAAGACAGCAATTAAGATGATCCATTTGGTGCGTATTTTGACCCTTGACATTACTTAGGAATTCGGATAGAATTGAACAAAGCTGCACTTTGATAGACGCGGTCA
>NC_090750.1:99303166-99305666 GCF_036898095.1 Palaemon carinicauda
TTATTTAATTGCCCAGATAAATTTCACACAGAATGAACTTGGTAAACAGTTCAATACGCATTCCATATCATAGATTTTATTGGGCTCTAAGAATCGTGGAAAGTACACGATGGAGTTTTTTTTGGAAAGAAAGAAAAGAACGATTATGAAAGTATGGACTTATTGCCTTTAAGGACATTAAAAGAATTATCACAGGGTACAGTTATCCACACACACACACACACACACACACACACACACACACACAGAGAGAGAGAGAGAGAGAGAGAGAGAGAGAGTCTTTTCCTTCTAAAAGTCGTGTGCCAAAATGGTCAGGAAACGAGACTCTCGGTCCAATCGGGTCCTATTCAGAGAAGAAGAACAGGCCTCCTTGCAAGGATCTTTGATTGTAATTTCCATCAGAGCCATATATGTTCCTTTTTCTGTATCCTAAACCCGGGTGTTGGTTTGACATGATTTTATCTTGGAGAAATTCATTCTTTGTTTATAAAAACTAGTTTATTAGTACATATAAATGCTCTTTGAATAATAGTGGATTTGCTTCGATCTATTTCTAATTTCCAGCAGCAGATGACTGGGATCGGAATTGTATGGCGTTTCTTTTATTTTGAGAGATAGAGATGATGGGACAAAGAATCAATTTCTCATAGAAAAAAGATTCAAGAATAAATGTACTTAGTCCTATAGGCTACGATTGGGCTGTTGAAAAAAGGGAGGAATCGTTGTATGAGGAAGGGCAAAAATATTCAAAAGAAGTCATTTCAATGTCCCAAATTTCATGCTGCTTGAAATTTCAATTCAGGTAGGGGCTTTTCATCTTAGTGAATGGATGTTGTCCTTTTACTTTTAAATCGAAAGCAACAGGTGGGTAAGCGCTGATTTACATAATTATAGTTTTATAATTCGAGTAAAATGAAAAATAGTAAATAACTAGATTCATCATGGTTTCACATTCATATTGAAATGGTTAGGATACTGATTGCAGGGGGTTTGGGGATGGATGCTGCATTTACTAACAATAATAGGGGATGAGGAAATAATGCTTGAAGTCTGGGAAGAGAGCCTAACGGTATCTATATATAAACAGAAAATTGATGTCATGGACTACAGTAACTATAGGGGATGTAAACTAACATACTTTGAAGGTTTATGAGAGGGAACTAGACGAGCGATTAAGAGATATTTTAAAGATTTGAAAACAGCATATTCAAGCACCTTTCTGTTTAAATATAGATACGTCTGATATGGCGTCCAAACATTGTCGTCTTTTTGCCAAGCCCAACATTCAGATGAAGGTAATTTCATAATGCGAAACACGGACTAACCCCGTATGTGCCCCGCTTGCAGTACAGCTCGCTTCACATGCTCTACTAAAGCTGCCCTAGAGGGTGGAATGGCATTATAAGGCTTCTGTTTTCGTGCAAACAATTCAAACTTTGCTTCATCGACTTTGTTTTTGGTACTAGAGCAGTCGTACATCACCACAACAAACTCTTCATTGACTCTCATCTCAGAAGATGATAAGTCATCTGCAGGCGAACTAAATCTTGTAAAAACCGCTGTGGCCTCAGGATAGACATTCCATGCCTGCCAGCATGACTTCTTACCTTTGCCAGAAAATGCAGACTGTATCAGAGAAGGCGTGAAAAAATGGCAATCCTCTTGCTTTTGGCCCTAGCTATTTAGATATTTCATGTAATGGGATCCATATCAAATCCTTCCCTTTCCCAAAAGCAATTCATAGACTTTCTATATTCAAGTCTGCATTCCACTATATGTGTTATTAGCTCTACAAATGCCAGTTCATTGCCAGAGTCGACTTTTTCTTGGTCCGTAGTTGTTTCAAGACCGTGTAGTAACTTTTTTTGTCTGTTGTATATAGCTGTTAAGCATTTTTGAAGGAGATGCTTTGTAAGCATCTCCTTATCTAGTAATGTTTTCGCACAACGGTTAAGTCTGTCATTGAGCTGCATTGCCATTGCTTCATGAAGTTCTGATATGGGACTCTCTTTTTCACATAAAAAACATCTCACAACATCAATTTTACCTAGCACTTGAGAGGTCTTTTTTCTCGTATATTTAGTTGAATCACTTTCATCATCACTGTCCACTTCTGATCTTCGTTTTCTAGCTCTATCTAGTTTAGTGTTGTTAATTTTATTCTACACGAATGATGATACTGTGCATTATTCCTGATCAGTGTTTCTTCTATTCTTTGACCATCATCAGTTCGTCCAACATCTAAAGCAATGGTCATTTCATTTCTGAACTCTAGAATAGTCTTTGCTAATAAAGTATACCCCGATATGCTCTTGTCTGAAGTATCCTTGGGTGACATCAATGTTTCATCTTTGTCTACCTGACAGATAAAGCATTTAGTCCAATTTGTTTCCCTTTTCTCATTGGGAGATATTGACAAACGAAGTCTTTTTGACATTTCAAAAAGAAATAACACAACACATATACAAAACAAAATTTTTCAATTGAGATTAACTATCCC
>NC_090750.1:99310666-99313166 GCF_036898095.1 Palaemon carinicauda
TCTCAGGGATATGACCAATATCTCTTGCCTGCAATCTGCTGCAGACGGTTCTCATCATGAGGTGAACCTGCTTCGTGCCCTTTGGGTAAGAGGATTACATGAACCAATATATGCTGCTATACCCAGTGTTGATATTTTTCCCATAAAGGACCTGAAAACCAAAGTAAACGCCCTTATGGACTGCCACTTTGCCACTTCAAGACGTCCATCAGTGCCGCCACTCTTGACAAAGACAACAACTATTTAACATCGACCAAAGCTGACTTGTATGCAGTAGGACACAGACGGCCACCCCGTGATTTGCTGGAGCGGTCACTCAGCCGCTCACCACCCACCGCTTGCTCATACCCCAAACAATGGCCTCTACAGTCACCTACTGATTCCATTCGGCTACAGCTATGCTACTACCTCTAAAGATTCGTGGCTGCTACGAAGAAATGTGCGATCCGTTGTCAGTGGCCAAAAAATGTGAAAGACAAAGACAACAACAATTCAACATCGACCAAAGCTGACTTGTATGTGGTAGGACATAGACGGCCACCCCGTGATGTGCTGGAGTGGTCACACAGCCGCCCACCACCCACTACTCGCTCATACCCCAAACAACAGCCTCTACAGCCACTTACTGATGCCTTTCTGCCGCATTTATGCTATTACCTCTAAAGATTCGTGGCTGCTACGAAGAGATATGCAATCGGTTGTCTGTGGCCCAAAAATGTGGAAGTAGGCCATCGCTTGTGGTGCTGGCTTCCCTTATTACTAATCCTTTCTTTTTATATGATGCTGGTAAAAAAAGTAAGATTGTTGGTAGATATGGGTGCTTGCTGTTCTCTTCTGCCAAGGCTACTCTCTAGGACACAAGCGTAGTCTGTCTAAGTCTGCCAACATCCGCCTGGTAGCTCCCAACGGATTTGTGATACCCACCCACGGTTGTATGAAACCTTCACTTATCATTTGGAAGCGTCAAATATATTTTGAAGTTTCTCATTGCTGACATCACATTGCCAATATAGGTTCGAAATTCCTCTCACATTTCCAACACCTGGTTGAAGTAGCTCACCGACGTTAAGTCAACGCAAATTCGTACACCTCGACACCTCTCCAACCTGCTCCCTCCGACATCTCTCTCAACATCAGCGCAGCCACGGATGCCTACACCCAACTCCTCACATCGCACCTGGAAGTTCAGGAATCTGGCCCTGGATTGTTTGGGAGCCGGTAAACAACCATTTGGCGAATTAAAGAAATGGGCTTTTATCAAAAGGCCTCAAGACCATGGTTGTCACCCTTACACATCATCCTGAAGAAAGATGGCACTCTGCATCCTTGTGGGGATTACAGGCACATGAACATGCAGACAGAACTAGATCACTAACCCCGTACCAAGCAACCACAGCGTGACTTACTTAAATAAAGTTAAAGTTTTCTCCACACTTGCCAATGAACCCAGAAGACATCCTCATGACTACCATCACCGCCCCCTTCGGTACATACACCTTCAATTACAGCTGTTTTGGCCTTTGTAATACTGGGGCCACTTATCAACACCTCATGGATGGCATCTTAGGGTCTTAGGGAACCTCCCTTTCTGTGTATGTTACGTGGACGACATACCTCTAAAGCGGAATACCTCCATTACCTGCGCATTGTGCTTGGCCACCTACTACAGAACGGCCATGTAGCCAGGTACGAGAGTGTACCATTGACACCAACGAAGTATCGTTCTTAGGGGGCCGTATCACTCCTGTAGGGTTCCACCCCCTCCTTGAGAAGGTAGCAGGAGTTCAGAACTTCCCCACGCCCTCGACCGTCTTAAGTGCAGCAAGAATTCTTGAACATGAACAACTAATATCGCCATTTCCTGCAACCCACCTCCACCATTCATTCCCCCATCAATGCCTCCCTCAAGGCCAAGCCAAAAGACCTGAAGTGGGATGCCCTTCAAGGAAAGGCCTTGTGCAATGCAAAGAATGCCCTATCAACCATTGCCGCTCTCACTTTTCCCGTGCCAAAAGCACCTCTCCTTCTCTCCACCAATGTGAGAGACGTTACTATTGGTGCAATACTCGAGCAGGTGGTCAAGGGCTCACCCCGCCCATTGGTCTCCTTCAGTAGGAAACTGTCCAAGGCAGAATCTGCTTACTCTACCTTCGACCGCGAATTGCTGGTGGTGAACTTGACTGACTGCCACTTTCGCCACGTGTTTGTGATGCAGCATACCTAACCGAGATTACGTATGACTTCGTAACAAAATAAAAAGATAATTATTAAAAATAACGTAAATTTACATATACTGAATTGGATGAAAAATACAATTAAATGAAAGGTGAAAGTCTAATGTAGTTTACATACATTACCTAAACCTATGAGAGGAACTCCCCTTACGAGCTGGCTAAACATCTCTTAAATACACAAATAAAATACATGAATAAAATTCTCTTACACTAGACCTGCATTGTAAGATAGCTCCCCCAAAAAAGATTATTTATTCCGGATCTGA
>NC_090750.1:99318166-99340666 GCF_036898095.1 Palaemon carinicauda
TTAACACGCTATATTCATGAATTTCATATTGGGTAAATTTCCACATTTTATCTACCGATTACTATTTTTAACACATTTCTCTTTATTATGAATTATTCCGTTCGCTCTCTTCCTTCTCTCCCCTCAATTATCATGCTATGCGTTGCATCCTTTGTTTCCCCTAATTACTATCTCTCTCTCTCTCTCTCTCTCTCTCTCTCTCTCTCTCTCTCTCTCTCTCTCTCTCTCTCCATATTCCATGTTTCTATATACGTTTTATCCGGGTTTTTTTTCGGTCGATATATTTCACTCATTTTGTATTTCCCTTTTTTTCAAGAAGTATCTTGTTTATGAATGTGTTCTTTGTCTAGGGTTAGAAGGTAGATGACACCGGCACCTATAGACTTTAGGAGTAGAAAATTTGGAAGCAGATTCATAGAAGTAAGGAACTCGCAATTGTCACTGTGACAATATTATTATTATTATTATTATTATTATTATTTTTGTATTACTGTTATTATTATTATTATTATTACTTGTTATTATTATTATTATTATTATTATTATTATTATTATTATTATTATTATTATCAATAATATGATTATTCTTATCAATTGCTAAGCTACAACCCTAGTTGGAAAAGCAGGATGCTACAAGCCCAGGGGCTCCAACATGGAAAATAGCCCAGTGAGGAAAGGTAACAAGGAAAAATAAAATATTTTAAGAACAGTAACAACATTAAAATAGATATATCCTATAGAATAATAAAAACTAAGAGAAATAAGATAGAAGTGTGCCCGAGTCCCTCAATCAAGAGAATTTCAATCCAAGACTGTGGAAGGCCATGGTACAGAGGCTATGGCACTACCCAAGTCTAGAGAGCAATGGTTTGATTTTGGAGTGTCTATCTCCTAGAAGAGCTGATTACCATAAATAAAGAGTCTCTTCTACATTTACCAAGAGGAAAGTAGCTACTGAACAATTACTGTGCAGTAGTTAACCCTTTGGGTGAAAAAGAGTTGTTTGACAATCTTAGTGTTGCCAGGTGTATAAAGACTGAGGAGAATATGTATTGAATAGGCCAGATTATTCGGTGTGTGTTTGTTTAGGCAGCTGAAAAATGAACCGTAACCAGAGAGAAGGATCCAATGTAGTACTGTCTGGCCAGTCAATGATTGAAAATTTAGATTGAATAGTTTGAAAGATTAGAATTAAAGAGAAGTTTTGTATTGAACTATCGGCACTTAGAATAGATGATATGGAATGATATTTGAGAAGTCGAAAGACGTACTTTCGAATTCAAGAGCTGGGGTATAGAATTGAAAAGGGTAGTGTAAACTTGGCGAATGGGAATTCTGATTTAAACTGTATGCTTTTAAAAAGCTTTAGTGGAACTTACTCTCATTAGATTCTATATCGAAATGAAGTATAAAAATATTGACCATTAAACGGTATCAGTTTCGAGAGTATTGAAAATATAGAGCAAAGAAATGTCAAGTCCATAGAGCAGTGTTTCCCAACCCTGGTGTAAATTACCCCAGTGGGGTAATGGACCCGTATTTTTGGGGTAATCAAGATGTTCTGAAATTGAGTTATTCACATTCCCATAATTATTGCCATAATTCATACACAAATTCTGCAATAATTATTTCATAGGAAAACTCAATCATTTCAACTGTTGTACAATAATTTAGTCCGGGTGGCAGGCAACTCAACCCTGCCCCCCGCTCCGAGCAGCACCGGGTATATGTTCAATGGGGTAATTGATTAGTTGGAAATAAAGTTTTGGGGTAATCATTTAAAAAAGGTTGGGAAATACTGCCATAGAGGAATATAAACAGTTGCAGTAAACACTTCGTAATTTTATTCATCAGAGGGTAGTATATTTGTTTTATCCAGTAGTGTTTCAAATGTTTTACAGTTTTATTTTTGATTAATGTAAGTCCTTAACCTTTTATTTTAATTTCTTATCAACCGACCAATGCATGATTAGCTACCTTTATTTGATGGTTGTAAAAAAGAGTGTCGAGTGTTTTCTGCGAGAGAGAGAGAGCAGTTAGGGGATAACTGGGACGCGAGGGTGAATGCAACTGAACTTTATTAAACAATCATTGAGTTTATATACGCGAACTTGCGAGCATGAACGTCATGAAAATAAAACATAATCAAACATGAAATAGTAGGCTTCTGCAGGTTGATCTATTAACAGTGCATGAAAGACCGAGTGACAACATAAAAAAGGAAAACCGTGCAATACAGTTTGCACCATGAAGATCAGACAGACATAAAGAAGAGTATGTTTTTAATGTGTAAGACTAATCGTTGATGTGTTTTTAAAATAAAAATTCTCTCTCTCTCTCTCTCTCTCTCTCTCTCTCTCTATATATATATATATATATATATATATATATATATATATATATATATATATATATATATTTATATATATATATATATATATATATATATATATATATATATATTTATATATATATATATATATATATATATATATATATATAAACTTTTTGTTTTTATTCGTTGGTTTAAGGAAAAGTCCGAGTAAATATCTGCATAATATTTTCCTCTATTTTAGAAGAAAAAAAAATAGTATCCTGCTTTTCCTACTAGGGTTGTAGCTTAGAAAATAATAATAATAATAATAATAATAATAATAATGATAATGATGATAATAATGGTAATGATAATGATAATAATAATGATAATGATAATAATAATAGTAATAATAATAATAATGATTATGATGATGATGATGATGACATATTTTCTCATCTTTCTGTGTCTAGGAATATTTCATGGCTCATATATAGTTAATTATTATTATTATTATTATTATTATTATTATTATTATTATTGATATTATTTATTATTATTATTATTATTATTATTATTATTATTATTATTATTATTGATATTATTATTATTATTATTATTAGTTATTAGTATTTATTATTCATGGCACAACCTTATTTGGAAAGACAAGATGCTGTAAGCTCAAGGCTTAAACAGGTATAGATAGTCCATTGGAGAAAGGAAATAATGAAATAAACAACAAATGAAGTAATGAATAATTAATATACGATATTTTGAGATCAGTAACAATGTATAAAGATATGTCACATATAAACAACTATGAAGAGAGGCTTGTGTTAGCCTGTTGAACTTGAAACATTCGATGCAAGTTTGAACGTCTGTTCCACCTATTCAATTGCCTGATTAGGGATATCACTCCACAATCTGGTCACAGCTGGAATAAAGCTATGAAGTATTGAGCCTTGCGACTGAAAATGATGATACAAAGAACGCCCAGATTTTTTAGAAATCTTATGCAACATGCAAAAATAACGAACTGAGCGATGGTACAAGAGATTAATATCTAGACCAGGAATGAGAAATATAATAGACTGCAAGTTTTTGTCAGCAAATTAAGATGAGAGTTAGCAGCTGAAGACCAAACAGAAGAACAGTGCTCGAAACAAGGCAAAATGAAAGAATTAAAGCGCTTCTTCGGAATAGATTGGTCGCCGAAAATATCGAAAGACTTTCTCAATAAGCCATTTTTTTTTTGGTACAGTTTAATGTGTTTCTCAAAAGTAAATTTGCAATTAAGAATCTCCCCTAACATTCTTTAAGGAGTCTTATAGACTTAAAGAAACATTATCAATGCAGAGATCTGGATGTCGAGGAGACTATGTTCTCAACCTACTTACAATCTTACTTTGAGTTTTGTTAGGGTTCAGCATTATACCCCATTGTACGAAAAGTGATGGGACAAGATCTTTACCCTGAGGAACACCAGATATCACATGACATTCCTAACCTCACCTTGGAGCACATTAACAACTTTTTGCTATCTATTACTTAAAAACTCCACATGGATGCTAAGAAAAAAACCCTCCAGCTCGCAAATGTTTGAGTTTGAATACAAGGACCTCATGAAACACAAAAATACATGAATATTCTGAAGTTAAGATAGAAATTTTCATGAATTAAAACTGACATTTCTGGTTAATTTTTGGTAAAGGGAAACTTCTAAAATAATTCTTATATGAAGATGATCTTTCAAAAGGATTTACAGGATCTCAAGACTGATTCCATCAGTTCCTTACTCCATTGAAGTGCACGGTCCCAATGTTTTAATGGGTTAGATGTTGCTTCTATAGGGCTATATCTACATTCTAAATCGTAGAGTTTTTACCCCCCTTCAGAAAGTTTAGAATTTTAAACCCAACTGGTTCCCAATTCATATCCATTAGAGTGGCATTATACTTCTTGAAAGTTATTGGTCTTCACCATTGTGGATGTGACTGACGCAGTCAGCATCACTTGTCAATCCAAAATAAATGCAGAAGCAGAGCCAACCATTTCATGTAAGCCTTTCTGCAATGATGCCTCTGTAGTGAGACCTAACTCACTTTGTTGCAATGATAAAGCATGTCATGGTGAAGGTCCGTGAGGGCAGACGCCATTCATTGCTCCTGATCAACTGTTGTATTGATTCTTTGGCCAAACAAATATAATGGACATGGCCCGAGTATGGAGAGGATAAATTTGTGATTATGTTCGGTGGTGTTCATATAAGTATGGCAATACTGAAAAAAGAGTAATATTACCACGGGACAGTGGCTAGATTAGTGCTATTGTGGAAGCAGAGGCGACATCGTTTGGTACTGTAGAATTTTACATGTCTGCATCCATTATTATCAGATCACTGTATCCAGCTTATAAAAGCTTAAGAAAAAGGCAGACAATTATTACTACTTTGAAGAGTCTGGCATATTAGATAAAACCTATGAGTATAGGTGTGAACAGCGGTAGGTAGAGAGACCGCAGTTCCAGTTCTGAAATCTGGTGCTGGGCATGGAGAAGGTGACCTTAACTTGTACGGCGAATCATTTTAGAACTGGTGATTTACTTCTTCACGAATAATAATGTCAATTATGACTAATGGATCCCAATTAAACTGAGAGATATGATTTCACATGATCAACAACAGCCAGATGTGACCAGGAAGTTTTAAAAAGGGAAATTTGCCATCCACAGGGCTAGAAGAGAATCCTTTTCCCTAGCAATTGATCAAGCAGACCATCTGAATAATGCAGTGATCAAAGATGACAAAAGAACAATAGAGTGGATAGTCACTGGACCCTAAGTTAGTGGTCCAGTACATATGAAGCCATGTCTGTTATGAAAATTGCCACCTACAGCAGCAGATACCATGAGTAGAAACTGAGTGTCCAGAAATCTTTCTTTGGAAAGGTGAAATCAGTCTCTATAGTGATACAGGAGGTAGACAACCCGTTCAAAGACAAATCAGCCAACCTACTGGTGCTAGACTTAAAAAAACATCGGAGACCCAACTCTAGCTGTAAAGGTAGCTACACATCCCTGACGGGATAAAGAATAATTCAAATCTTTCATGGAAGGTGTAGAGAATGAAGGTGACAGTCCATTTTATCGTCCAATCAAGGAAAACCCTACCTCTATCTTCAAATAAAAAGAGGATAATATAATTTCAAGGGAGAAAGTCTTCAAAGACAACTGTCAGTTATTCTCACAAATGTTCAGCTCCGGCCAGAACAGGCTTGCAAAAATTTTTCAAGCCTGCGTATCAGTCACGCCTTTTTGTAATTTTAGATTTCTTGCATTGCTGGATTGGAAGAATTAAATACCGAGTTATAGTTATATCTTTTATCTACTTTAGGTGCTTATATTTTCTCTGATGCAATGTCTCTCCTTATTTCATTATAAATTCTAATGTTCCCTGATTTAGTGAAGAGTGCATTTGTGTTTCAAATAAGCTCTGGTGTAATCACCATATTTTTTAGAAACATGATTTTATTTCGTCAGATCTTCGACACTAAATCTCCGTTTTCAGAAGAATTTCTTGTTTCCCGTGAATGATTCAAGTGTCCTGATGTGTCCTTTTTTTCTAATGCTATTCTTTTTTCTCACCATCAAACTTCCAAGGCTTAAGAACTTCCTGTGCTAAGGTCTGCCCTCGTAGGTCCCCTTGTGGATTGAGCAAGGTTGTTCAATGCCACCTTCTCTTCTCATTCACTACTCTCTCCCCTTTCACTCTCACTGCTCTATCTTTTACTTTTTCTTCCTCCTATGCTGAGCACCTTTAAGTTATTTGAAATATTCTTTTTGGAGTGACTGATTATCCATCTCCATGCATAACAAGGAGGCTGCTCACTCCGAATCCTTTGTACTCACCCAAATATTCATAAAAGCAGTCCTGAGACTGCTTTATAAGCCAACAAATTTAGCTGTAGCTATGCCAAGATGAAAATTGCCCTAAAAGTGTACTGTTGATTAAAAGGATTCTAAAGAAACCTGATATTATAGCGAATATTCTTTCTTCCTGTGTGTTTTCCAGATTCATAATTAGGGAATTATCACAAAGAAAGAGACTAAGTATTTGGGAACATCAATACACACATGGCCAAGTAGCCGATAAAGACTTTATTTTTCATTACATTATAAGTCAATTAAAAGCACTTCTCTACAGTTTATTCAGCCAATTAGAATGTTCTATTTCTTCCATATGCATATAAATGGGCATTGATGTTAATCTGTATCAGTGCACTGTTCAAAGTGTAGAGGTCTGCTTTGAATTGCTTTTACTTCCGTCATCCCTACATTGTCAGTAATTATGATAAATTTCTGAAAACTTACCATAACATTGATAAATTATTTTTTTTTACTTATATGATTGAAATTAGTGCATGTTTAGAGGAAGTAGGTGAAAAAAAAGTTGCACCCCATGGTCCAAGAGCAATCAGGGCTTATTATATGGTTTACCTGAAACAACGCTATGCCCGTCCGGGTGAAATTGCCCGTTATGGTATATTGGGCGTTATGGTTATGGGTATAGGAATAGGAAAATGTGTCATCAGAAATATAATTACTAAATACACTTATCACTTCCATTTACTACTTTGTTTGTCCAACACTGGTTAAAAAAAGTCCAACACTTGTTAAAAAAAAAAAAAGTTCCATATGGTTTCAAAGAATTTAGAGGATTTTTATCTAATAAATTTCATTTTAGTGCATTTGAGAAAATACTTTAGAAAAATATATCAAACGACATTGCAATTATTGCAGTTGAAAACTTACTAGAGGACCTTACATTTACAAATTAACATTTAAAAAGACATAATAAGGGACATTAACATTGCATGTTAATAGTTCCTAACTTAATAAAACGCACTAAAGGACATTGCATTTACAACTTAACCGCTACAAATACGCGAAAGGACATTAAAAATAGGAATATATATAATATAAAATGGTATGAGATATGACTGACCAATGAGGAAGGATCAGATACGTATTTCTTTTATAATAAAATTTCTCCACTTATTAGAAAATATGTGGTAAATGAAGGCCAACAGTTATTATTATTATTATTATTATTATTATTATTATTATTATTATTATTATTATTTGCTGAGGTACAACCCTAGTTGGAAAAGCAGGATGCTTTAAGCCCAGGGGCTCCAACAGAGAAAATAGTACAGTGAGAAAAGGAAGTAAGGAAAAATAAAATATTTTAAGAACAGTAACAACATTGAAATAAATATTTCCTTTATAAACTGTAAAAAAAACTTTAACAAAACAAGAGAAATAAGATAGAAAAGCTTGCCCGACTGTACCCTATGTGAAGGAAAGAGTCTTTTAATGTCTGTACCCATGTAGGGCAGTAGAACCTGGACGGGCATTGGAGGGTTTCGGGTTAACTGGGCAAGTTTACTGCATTGGTTAAATTTTCCAATAAATTCGCAACCAATTGAGTAAGAATGTCTTAGAAAGTCCTCAAAATTAACAAAGAAATTGGATTGTTTCGTATGCCCCTTATTTCTATAAGCACCTGCTAAAGAGTTAAAATAAATCATTTTGCGTATGAAAAGGGGGTGTCTGTATTGAAAAGCGGGTTACTTTATTGAAAAAGGGGGTTTCTTTATTGAAAAGGGGGTTACTTTATTGAAAAGGGGGTTACTTTATTGAAAAGGGTGTTTCTTTATTGAAAAGGGGGTTACTTTATTGAAAAAGGGGGTTTCTTTATTGAAGAGGGGGTTTCTTTATTGAAAAGGGGGTTACTTTATTGAAAAAAGGGGGTTTCTTTATTGAAAAGGGGGTTACTTTATTGAAAAGGGTGTTTCTTTATTGAAAAGGGGGTTTCCTTATTGAAATGGGGTTACTTTATTGAAAAGGGGGTTTCTTTATTGAAAAGCGGGTTACTTTATTGAAAAGGGGGTTTCTTTATTGAAATGGGGGTTACTTTATTGAAAAGGGGGTTTCTTTATTGAAAAGCGGGTTACTTTATTGAAAAGGGGGTTTCCTTATTGAAATGGGGGTTACTTTATTGAAAAGCAAGTTACTTTATTGAAAAGGGGTTTCCTTATTGAAATGGGGGTTAGTTTATTGAAAAGGGGGTTTCTTTATTGAAAAGCGGGTTAGTTTATTGAAAAGGGGGTTTCTTTATTGAAAAGCGGGTTACTTTATTGAAAAGGGGGTTTCCTTATTGAAATGGGGGTTACTTTATTGAAAAGCAAGTTACTTTATTGAAAAGGGGTTTCCTTATTGAAATGGGGGTTACTTTCGAAAAGGGGGTTTCTTTATTGAAAAGGGGGTTACATTATTGAAAAGGGTGTTTTCTTATTGAAAAGGGGGTTACTTTATTGAAAAGGGTGTTTCTTTATTGAAAAGGGGGTTTCCTTATTGAAATGGGGGTTACTTTATTGAAAAGGGGGTTACTTTATTGAAAAGGGTGTTTCTTTATTGAAAAGGGGGTTTCCTTATTGAAATGGGGGTTACTTTATTGAAAAGGGGGTTTCTTTATTGAAAAGGGGGTTACATTATTGAAAAGGGTGTTTTCTTATTGAAAAGGGGGTTACTTTATTGAAAAGGGTGTTTCTTTATTGAAAAGCGGGTTACTTTATTGAAAAGGGTGTTTCCTTATTGAAATGGGGGTTACTTTATTGAAAAGCAAGTTACTTTATTGAAAAGGGGTTTCCTTATTGAAAAGGGGGTTACTTTCGAAAAGGGGGTTTCTTTATTGAAATGGGGGTTACTTTATTGAAAAGGGGGTTTCTTTATTGAAAAGGGGGTTACTTTATTGAAAAGGGGGTTTCTTTATTGAAAAGCAGGTTACTTTATTGATAAGCGGGTTACTTTATTGAAATGGGGGTTACTTTATTGAAAAGAGTGTTTTCTTATTGAAAAGGGGGTTACTTTATTGAAAAGGGTGTTTTCTTATTGAAAAGGGGGTTACTTTATTGAAAAGGGTGTTTTCTTATTGAAAAGGGGGTTACTTTATTGAAAAGGGAGTTACTTTATTGAAAAGGGTGTTTTCTTATTGAAAAGGGGGTTACTTTATTGAGAAGGGTGTTTTCTTATTGAAAAGGGGGTTACTTTATTGAAAAGGGTTTTTTATTGAAAACGGGGATACTTTTTAGTGAAAAGGGGTTTTTCTTATTGAAAAGGGGGTTTCTTTATTGAAAACGGGGTTACTTTATTGAAAAAGGGGTTTCTTTATTGAAAAGGGGGTTACTTTATTGAAAAAGGGGTTTCTTTATTGAAAAGGGGGTTACTTTATTGAAAAAGGGGTTTCTTTATTGAAAAGGGGGTTACATTATTGAAAAAGGGGTTTCTTTATTGAAAAGGGGGTTACTTTATTGAAAAAGGGGTTTCTTTATTGAAAAGGGGGTTACATTATTGAAAAAGGGGTTTCTTTATTGAAAAGGGGGTTACTTTATTGAGAAGGGTGTTTTCTTATTGAAAAGGGGGTTACTTTATTGAAAAGGGTTTTTTATTGAAAACGGGGATACTTTTTAGTGAAAAGGGGTTTTTCTTATTGAAAAGGGGGTTTCTTTATTGAAAAGGGGGTTACTTTATTGAAAAAGGGGTTTCTTTATTGAAAAGGGGGTTACTTTATTGAAAAAGGGGTTTCTTTATTGAAAAGGGGGTTACTTTATTGAAAAAGGGGTTTCTTTATTGAAAAGGGGGTTACTTTATTGAAAAAGGGGTTTCTTTATTGAAAAGGGGGTTACATTATTAGCCACCAAAGGTTGACGGTGCCTGCATATGTATGATGCTTCTGATACCAAAATAAATATGCTGACTTTTAGATATGTAAACAGCATTTTCAGGTGCGATACAGTGGCTAGAATTGAATTCACATGTAATTTTTGCATAGGTAAAAGGAAGAAAATAGGTGGTGTGTTCATACAGGAGATATATATGACTAGAGTAAATATACGCGTGCAAGCTCTCGGTAATGAGGCAGCTAGAGTCTTTAAAATGAAGAATTGTGGTTGCGACGATGTTACAATATATGGTAGGACTTGGTCCTGCAGTAAAGAAACGTAGTGATGCTCACAACGCCGTGGAAAATGACAAAATATGCGGATACAACTGTAAAAGGAGAACACAGTTACAGGTGATAAACAATGAAATGATATACACCATTTGATTTAGGGCACAGGTTATGAGATAAAGGTAATGACAATGAAAGCAAATAAACCATCAGGACAACCAGTCCAGGATAAGGTCCAAACGCTCGGAATTCAGGTATTTCGCATTAGCTGTTTTTTTATTACTTGTCTTTTCCTAAATATCCAAAGCATTTAGTTTTGAAGATAATGATTCTCCTTTACACTATTAAGAGATTTTCTTTCACCTCATTTCAGCTCCTGTTCCGGTTGTTAATTACTCAGTTCTTTGTATATGTGACTTAGTACAATAAAAATCATACGTGTGTATATTTTTTGTTAAAGATTCCGTATGAGTATATTCTGTCTTTTCCTTTTCCTTCTTTAGAAATTGGTTCCATATTGGATTAACTATTAATGCAATAAATGTTGCAGAAATAATTCTAATAACCCTCAAAATGTTTATTATCTAACGATTCCTAAAGACTGTCAACTGCCTTGAAAGGTAAAAGACGAATGAGAATCTGCTAGCTGTGTTTCTTGCATAACCTCTTAATCTTAGGACTGGATAAAGTGGAATTTAGATGTCTGCCTTTTTATGCCTGTGATCTAGTAAGTTATAAAGATGATTAAAGTGCTGTTCATATACGTGTTGACAATTTTCCACTACCATGTAGATAATCCAAACTGTCATAACATTCAACTTGTGTAATTTTTCCACTTAACTAAAAGGTGTCAAATGTACCTATTGCTTAGCTACCTTAACCGAATGTCGTTGTATACAAAGTCATTCTTGTAATGGCCCATATTTCAGACTTTGTATATCTTAGTGTCTGCTTTTTCCTTCGATATTCTAACTATCATAATTCTCCTTCATGATTGTGTCCCCTTTGTACCCATTTCAATTACTTTGTTTCGTTTTAATTGTAAGGTTTCTGCTATGTACTTCCTCCCAAGATATTGACACCTAAGAGATATCTGTATTAGTACTTTCCGTGCGTCCGGAAACATTTTCTCTTATTCTATACATTTTTCCTTCGATATTCTAACTATCATAATTTTCCTTCATCATTGTGTCCCCATTGTACCCATTTCAATGACTTGGTTTCGTTTTCATTGTAAGGTTTCTGCTATGTACTTCCTCCCTAGATATTGACGCCTAAGAGATATCTGTTTTAGTACTTTCCGTGCGTCCGGAAACATATTCTCTTATTCTATACCCTTTTTTTTTTTTAACCGTGGAAGACTCGAGCCAGAGGATGTTACAGCCTCTCCTGGGATGTAACCTCCATTTCCGCCGAAGCCAACACCCAATCTATTTTTATCTTTTCACATTTGAATTACTTTGTGTAATATATGAACTAGAATATCAATTTTTGGGTTTATAAAGAGTTTAATCCTAGTGCTTTATTCTTCCAATGACGAAAATCGATTGTTAATATTCTAATATTTTACATGAAATAAAGGCAAATATTTTTTTTTTTTTTTTTTTTTTTGCATGCTGGCCTTTTCAAGGTTTTACTGAATTTGATTTTCAAAAAAAAAATCAAAACGTGTTTTATATATCATTTTTGTACAACATGCTTTTATGTCATCATTCGCTCTTGGTGGTAAACTATTCAGTGTCGAAGTCCCTTTTACCTAATTTATCTTTCCTCTTTCCCTACCTGTGAAAGATTCTCTCTCTCTCTCTCTCTCTCTCTCTCTCTCTCTCTCTCTCTCTCTCTCTCTCTCCACACACACACATACACACACACGCCCATTCACTTTAATCCGTAAGAAGGTACCATCTCTATCGGATCTTCCTCAAATATTGACAGTCGCCAGTATATCTGCCTCCCCCCCCCCCCCCCGCCTCTCCGCGTCCTTTCGACATCTCAGGTGTGAGGAATGTAAACTTCTTTTTTTTTTCTTTGCAATTAGTGCCTCTGCGTCTCTCGTTCGTCGTCTGCCTGAAGATTGGAGTATATCATTCAATTGCAAATATTTCTGTGTGCTCCTCTTCTAAATCTTTAGTTGTGTCAGACCTAGAGTTGTAAAGTGATCATCAGTCTTTACGTTATTTATTTTACAAGGCAGATTTGACGTCTAGACATGCGAGATGGATTGAAAGATTGTTAGAGTTTAACATAAATAACAAGGTAGCTGACAATGAAGAAGAAAAGCAAGAGTTATGGAAGCTAAAACCTAATTGTAAGAAGTGTGCAAGGGATCATTATGGATTCTACATATGAGATGGATGGAAGGAGGAGAATAGACTAAAGGAAAAAGAGCAAAAGGAAAGAGTGGGATACAAAATGTGGAAGGAGGAGCAATGTGCCGGTAGTGAAGGGGAAAGATGGTTGAAAATACATGTCATTTGGAATAAGTACCGCTTATTGAGGCTAGCTCCGTATTTGTTTGTTTGATAACTGTCCAGTGTACTTCCTTACTTGAGTAATCAATTTATGGAAGGGGTGTGAATGGATGAATGTTATTCGTTTTTTTTTTTTTTTTTTTTTTTTTTACGCAAATTATCTTTCATTTTTGTGAAGTACATCGTCCAAAGGTTATGGACGCGGATTGATGTGCTTATTCTTCTCGCGACTACTCTCTTCTAAAAGAGAGAAAAGACTCATATGCATATTAATAAAGTACGTGTATTTGTATGTGTTGCAGCCTGGGTATACAGGAAATTATATTCACTATTCCCTCAAGATTAATCTCAATAACTCGTTTGTTGAGCTTCCTATTTGATCCAAGAATTGATTGGATTACAACTCGGTTCTTTTCTACAGGTTGCAACGAAGAAATTGCTAATTTTTATTTCACGCCCGTCCAGGGAAGTGTTATTACGTAACAAAGACCAAGTCATCGACCTATGTAAAAATCCCTTCCACCTCCTCTTTTGTTCCCTTGACATCTCATTCTTTTTTTCCCTTCCAGCATCATCAAACGATGGAAGTCTTTCTCATTGGGGCTACTGAAGATAACCTCGGTCGTTAGGTGATAAATTCATTGTACCAAATGATCACTCAAGACTAGTTTTTTTTTTTTTTTTTTTTTTTTTTTTTTTTTTTTTTTTTGTGGGGGGGGGGGGTTACCCTAATAGGTATTTCCTTCGAAAAAGCGCACCCTCTCTCATTAGGCATTTCTTCTTAATTAAATATATGATTATCAGTCCTTTCCCCTTCCATTACTTGAAGTGAGATCTCTTTCTCTCTCTATCTACTTTCCTGCTGCATTTTATGAATCTAGTTTCGAGCTATTGTTGCCAGTGAAAAGTGTATTTTATGTATACAGTATGTGTGTCACACCTTTGCTGTCACACCTTTTCTACCATTACACATTTATGGGTCTTTTCCCCAGATGTGCTGCTTCAGACTTTGTATACCTAGAGGTGACGTCCTCTATGTCACAGTGTATCAGAGACACTGGTACCTTCAGATGGTTTTTCCCATCAGCCGAGATGGTTCACCGGGTGGGGCTGATAAAGTTCACTTATATTGTGACGGGCCAAGAATAGGTTGTGACTCAAAGGCGAGATGAAAGCAACTGAGTAAATTTATTACAGAACATCGGTAAGGTCACAAAATACAACATGCTATTTCTTGTCTAACCGACAACCGGTTCTGTTAACAGTTAACAATGAAGTAGGCAGACATGTTAAAACAAGTTGCTGTCAGTGCGAGGGGAGAGTGAAGATACAAAGGATAATGTATACAAAAAAAGAGAAATGTCATTACTATGTACGATCGTGTGACACACGGGTGATGCAATATGTACTTGAATCAACATCTGAGAACAGGGTAGTCAGCAGCGACAAGATTTTTGCGGCCACCCTTTTCTGGGTGTGGCTGCTAACAAATACAATAAACAAGGCTGCTTTCAACCCCATTTTATCAATAACACTCGTGATTTTCAATAATAAAAAATCTTAATCTACAAATACCTTGTAATATGGAAATTATTTGCCTCAGGGTCACTTTTTTATGAGAAGAATTTCTGTACAGACAAGGATTTGAACCTTTGCCGATTCTTAATTAAGGTGAAAATTGTGTAGCATACCCATTTGGCTGTGAAGGGAAAAGAGTTGATTTTGACTCTGGCATAAATGTTTCTGTAGAATTCACCTTTCGTAATTAAAATCGAAATCAACATATTTTCAACATTATAAGCAATTGGTTAGTTTGAAACACTTGATTTTTTATACTGATTTCGTCGCTAACACATGATTTTCATTTATTCAAGCATTAAACCGCGCATACATTTTAATATCGAGATAACTCTACCTTGGAATTACAGGCCTAAGGCAAACTTATTTTCATGATGAGATTTTCGGGCTGGACAAGGATTTGGATCTTTAAGAAGTCAAAAGGAAGGTGGCAGTCGACAATCATACCCATTTGGCCGTAAAGAGTAATATGAGTTGATTTCAACTCAGTCATGCATAATCTTGTTGAATTCAGTTATATACAAAGAAGCGAAATCAACCCATCTTAACCAGAATAGTCAATTTACAAGTTTGTAATACCTGGCTATTTATAATATATTTATAACCAACACTCGTGATTTTCGTTTATTCAAATATGGAGCCACATATGCCTTTTAATATCGTATTCCCTTTTCCTAAGGATTACAAACCCACGAGGAAATACTTTTTTTACATTAAGGAATTCTTCCTGGGCAAAGATAAAAACCTTTCAGACTGAAAATGAAGATGACAATCGACTGTAATGGCCATTCAGATATAAAAAAGAAAAGAGTTTACTCCAACCAAAGTTCAAATCCTAACTGCCCTGGGGAAAAAAAAAAAAAGATTCCATCTTGGATCTATGATTCCAAAGTAGAGAGAAATCGATATTAAATATCATTGTCGGGTCAATATTTGAGTAACAAATATGATGACTGTTGATAACGAAATTTATCATAAATGACCTAGTGTTACAAATTTACTAATCTATAATTGTGGAAATTGGTGGATTATCAGTCCTTTTTTTCCACATTTTTGAAACGAGATCTCTTTCCTTCTATATCTACTCTCCCAGAAATATGTACGGCAGAGTCAGAATCAGCTATTCTCGCTTTTTATAGATGAATAGGTATGATAATCGACTGTGATCTTGATTTCGACTTTGAAATGGTTCGAATCCCTTTCCGGCTAGGAATTCATATCACCTTAAAAAGGTATTTCTGGTTTGATATTTGTATAAGTTAAATCACAAGTATTGGCGATAGAATTATTATTATTTCTATCATTATCATTTATATATATATATATATATATATATATATATATATATATATATATATATTTATTTATTTATTTATATATTTATATATTTATATATTTATATTTGTTATCATTATTTCCTCCTATGTCTATTGAAACAAAGGGACTAGGTCATCACTATCTTGAGCTTTTAAATCAATACTTCTCCATTCATCCTCTCCTACTTCATGTTTCATAGATCTCAGCCATGTAGGTAGTCCTTGGTGTTCCAACTCTTCCAGAGCATTGTGGAGCCCAAAATTGAACGTTTGGTGAACTAATCTCTCTTGGGGAGTGCGATGAACATCCCCAAACCATTTCCATCTACCGCTAACATCCACAGATGGCACTCGAGTAATCTCTTTTATAGTATCCTTTGTAATTCTGTCCTGCCATTTAACTCCCAATATTTTTCTGAAGGCTGTTTTTCAAATCTACAAAATCTGTCGGATATTGTTTCATTTTCATACCACGACTCATCTCCATACAGAAACACCAATCTCGCTAAACACGTAATTTGATTTCCAAATTTTACTTAACCTAGCCATTGTCTGATTTGCTTTTTTTCAAACTTTCATTAAATTCAAATTTTAAAGATCCAGTAATAGAGATCATAGTTCATATATATTTAAGTGATTCCACTCCATTAATCCTATCCTCTTCCAATGATATTAAGTCTTCCATTGCATATTCCATTTTCATCTTCTCTGTCTTTCTTCTATTCATCTTGAGACCAAGCGCATCTTCAGCATACTCTAGTTCAGCTAATTTCCTGTTATCAATCCAGTGTAATCCTTCTCCACCATCCCCAACTGTTCTATGCATTACCAAATACATGAGGAGGATAAACAACATAGGTGACAACACATTCCCTAGGAATACTCAACTGTTCACAGGAAATTACTTTAAAAGGACTCTACTAACTTTAACTTTGCACTGGTTATTCTCATGAAAATGCACTGGTTATTCTCATGAAAAGACTTAAACCAGTCCACATATTTAAGAGAAACTCCTTAATAACGCAGGACTCGCCACAAAATTGACCGGTACACTTTATCAAATGTTTTTTATAGTCCACAATGGCCATCAAAAGTGGCTTTCTATATTCTACACATTACTGTCCCAAATGTCTTAAAATTAAAGTTTGGTCAGTTTTTCATCAATCTTTCTCTCTAGTCTCTTTAGAATGAACATATTATATATTTCCATGACAACTGACGTAAGTGTTATGCCTCTGTAATTGTTGTAATCAGTCAGATCTTTTTTTGTCATTTTCAAAAACATTTTTAGCTCCCATTCATCAGTTTTTGCCCCTTCACGCCACATTCTACAAAACAATCTTATAAGTATTCTGGGAGTCTCTTCACTTTCGCCCTATATCATCTCAGCAGTTATTCCCTTGTTTTCGGGGGCTTTCCATCTCATTAGTTTTTTTTTTAATAACAGCGTCGACTTCAAAAACACATCAAGGTCTTCCTCAGCTTCAGGTATATCAATTAGATTATTCCCTTCATATCTCCTATTCATGACCTCACTTAATTGTTCCATTAAACTTTGCCTTTCTTCATCTTCTCTTATTATAACAGATCCATATATCATTTTGATGAGTATATACTTCTTTGTCCCAGTAAAGATTTTTTAATAATTCTGTGAGCAATTCTTACACCATAGCCACTCCCTGAATTCATATATTAGGGAATTAGATTCTATCGACTTGATTACGTAGAGAGAGAGAGAGAGAGAGAGAGAGAGAGAGAGAGAGAGAGAGAGAGAGAGAGAGAGAGAGAGAGAGAAATTACTAAACATTTCATTAGGCTTTAAGATTTAACTCTCTGAAGATCCGATTACGCAATTTGGCATCATCAGTTTATGCAATCGTATGTGCACAAATGACGCACACCAATACTTATTTCGTGCGAATATTCGCGAAGAATTGCGGCATCAGATTAATGATACGAGATTTACATCTGAGTTCGGGCAAATGCTGAGTCTACCCAGGACTAAAGCTTGTGTCATCCAAACAATCGGCGTTAATCAGTGAGCAGCGATCTTTACGTGTTACAAGCAGTCTGACAAAACTTTATCCTTTGTGATTTTTTGTTGTTGAGTAAATACTTAGGCATTGCGGAAATAAATATTTCATTGCCTAACTATGATTAGAAAATGTCTTGAGTTGTGCTTACGCGTCTTTACATGTTTAAAAGTTTAAAGTCCACTCATGAATGGCAGAGGCAAGGGACAGTGACATTGACCTATCAAGCAGGACAATGCCCTAGAGACTAACCATATATACATATGATCAGCGCCCAAGCTCCCTCTCCACCCAGGCTAGGACCAAGGAGGGCCAGGCAATGGCTGCTGATGACTCACCAGGTTCCCCCAAACCCCCATCACTAGCTCATAAGGATGGTGAGGTTGCAGCGACCAAAGGAACTAACTAGTTTGAGCGGGACTCGAACCCCAGTCCGGCGTTTAACAGTCAGGGATATTACCGCACCGGCCACCACAACGGATTTTTTTTTTTTTTTTTTTTTTTACAAAAAAAAAAAGCTATGGTTCTATCCTTTGTGATTTTCCTGCATCACGTAAGTTTAAGTAGGTAGTTTAAGATGTATATTTTAATTTTTTATACTTAGAAATCTTAGTCGTGTTTGTGTGTTTTTTACAGACCTGAGGATATTTTTTTTTTAAGTAAAAAGTTTACACCAAGTAAATTTCAGTGCTCCTTTTTTGCTGATGATGAACCTTAATCGGCATGCAAAAGTGTTATTTGGGGGTGACAATTGCCTGAATTGTTGCTAGAAAGCAGCGACAACTATGGAGAAGAAATTGTTTTGAGTCGAAATAAGACAAAGGTTTTGGTGGGGTAAAATAGGAAGAAGGACACGTTGCTGATATCGGATGCATAGGCCTTTACCTATTGAACTTACACTTAACCCACATCAACCTACGGAATTGGTCGCTTGAGGCGGGGTCGTCTCATTTCCACCAGCTGGATCTACAACCTGCACTGCATCTCTGCAAGAAGACCTGCTTCAGAGTATATCATCGGAAAGGGCCTAGTAGCGGGCACCTATCTCCTCCTCATCATCTGGCCAGTAGCTGTTTTGGCCTTGCTACCTGTCCACTTGCTTCAACATGGAACATTGTAAGAAAATTCTGACAATCTATTGCATTCAAATCTTATCAGACTCTACCATCCTGGACATAATAATAGGTATGCTACTAGTTCTAACAGTCATGCTTTCTCCATCGTGAGGTACATTGTTAGACAGTAATCAAGAAGTATTATTGCAGATGTGACCAGATTGTAGCATGATCATCGTAATACAGAGGTTGAATTGGTAGAACTTCAGAATTTCAGACTTGCAGCAAATGCTTTTTTGTTGAAGAGGTTAATTTAAGCTCGTTTGTATAGTTTATATATGACAGTTTTGTGTTAATGTTGTTACTGATCTCAATATATTTATGTTTTATTCTTAACTTTTATAAATAGTTTATTTGTCATTTCCTCTCCTGTTGCAGCCATTGCGCATGTAGCATTCTTCATTTCCAAGTAGGGATTGCCTCCTCCTACTACTACTACTACTACTACTACTACTACTAATAATAATAATAATAATAATAATAATAATAATAATAATAATAATAATAACATAGTCGGAAATTTTAAAGGAAAAAAGAAATAATAATAATAATAATAATATCATAGTCGGAAATATTAAAGAAAAGAAAAGAAAAAATGAACTGTTATTCGTATTTTAGTTTTTGCCTATTAATAAAGCTTTATCATTTGAAAAAAACTGATTTGCCGAATCAATAACTAGTATAATTTCAGCTTGATTTTATCGATTTATTAATATAGGAAAATTTTTCGCTTTGACTTTTTTTTTTTACTTTTTGTGTAGGTTAATCATTTCTTTTTATATGTTTTCTTTCATACCAATGCACATGATCATACAGATCTAATATTATTTTCAAATATCTAGGAAGTGTATTTTTTTTTCACGACTTTCCATCTGCAATATTGTGATTTCAATCGCAGGAGTCGATAGTTATGGGGTCACTTTACCTCCGTGGGAAATGTTCTCGTTGGTGAAAAAATTCCGGTGACTTCTTAGGTTTTTCTCAGAGGCATTGTCAATTACAGAGTCTGGCCTTGACAATGGACTGGGGATTACAGGAAATTTCTCTGATTCTCAGTTAAAATTTTCCCTAGTATTATACCTGATTCTACTTTTTTCTTAGATTTTTTTTTTCATTAAGATCTATTTTATGCAGGTGGACTCACTTCACAGAAATATTCTGATGTTTTTTGAGAAATATCTCAATGATTTAAACACAGTAACCAAGACTGAAAACTCGATGGGATTTAAATTCTTGAGCATTTCCCCTCGTTAGTACGGCGCGTTGGCAACAGATGACGCTAGCGTATTGGGTGTTTGTCGTCTGCCACTTGTTTACTCAACCTATCAAAACAATTGGAGCAACGAGTAGCCAGTGTTTATTACATTACCCTTTAAGAATAATTCTTTTTTTTTCGTGTTTAGCCATGCAAAGTTAAGCTGAGGTTGTAGATTTAATGTTTATATATTCGTAACTTTCAGAACATGTGTATTCTATCAGTCCAAGATTATACATTCAAACAGGGTATAATAGAGGCTAAGACCACTTGGAGAGACCGTTATTTTACAAATGCAATAGCAAACACGTACCTCTAAAATATGTTATCAGGTGTAGAATAAAAGCTGAGCATCTTTTCTAGTATCCCTGTATGGTATGAGTAAAATATGACTCTTAACAAGCCCAAGATAATACTAGATCACCCACCACTTAACATCTTTCCTTGTTCAGATTTAAGCAGAGGCTCTATTTCAAATGTGTGTCTTTTATATTTTCTGCAAGTTATATTTGCAATATCATATATGCATTAAATACAATGCCTAACCCCAACTTGCATTTTGTAAATGTGTGTAAAGTCTTAAGATCGGTCATATTCTAATGGCGATATAAGTAATCGGGTGTTTAGTAATAATAGTAAGTATTACATATACATATTGGTAAGGTTGGTTCTCCAGTCGGGACATCTGATCATGCCTTGATTTCATTATTAGTGAAGACTGAGCAGCCTGTCCCTGATATATCATATTCTTGTAAAATTTATATGAAATCCCAAGCAGACTGGAATGGGATTTTACATGATCTTTTGTGCATGAATTGGTCACAATTATATAATAGTGTAGATCCTGTTGTCCCTCTGAATGAGAATCTAGTCAACATAATTGATAGGCGTATCCCTTCTCGTGTGCTAAGGTACTGAGTGAAGGACAAACCGTGGTTCAATGATGATTGTAGACGTGCTTTTTTGGAGAAGCAGGAGGCCTATCAACTTTGGAAGGGTAACAGATCAGATTTGACCTGGAACAACTATACTCAGCTTCGAGCTTTTGCTCAGAGAGTTTATGCCTCAACTGAAAAGGAGTACAATTTAACCATAAAAGAAACACTTTCTGGTACAACTCAGGAACATAAATGGTGGTCTACCCTTAAATCTGCACTCTTTGGTGTAGATGCAACAGTTCCTCCTTTACTTAAACCAGATGGCTCAGTCACTCACTGTCCAAAGGAAAAGGCAACCCTTTTGGCTGATGTTTTTGACAGTAAACAGAGTAATGAAAAACTTGAACTTCCTCATTCCTGTTTTCCTGAGGCTAAACTAACTAGTTTAGCTTTTCGATCTCGTGAGATTAAAGCTCTGTTGATGGACCTTGATGCTTATGAAGGTGTAGACCCAAATGGTATTTTTCCTTTGTTTTTTATAAAGACAGCAGATTTCTTAGCTCCAAAGTTATCTGTTATTTTGCGCAAGTTAGCAAGAAGAGGAGCTTTTAGCACTATTTGGAGAATTGGTAATGTTACTCCTCTATGTAAATGTGTTTGTGGTAGCTCAAGTCCCACTGATTACCGCCCAATTTCCATAACTCCCATATTATCTAAAGTTTTTGAACGTCTTCTGGCAAAACGTCTTAATAGGTTTGCTGAAGGTAATCATCTACTCCCTAGTTTGCAATTTGGTTTTCGTAAAGGCCTTGGAGCATGTGATGCCCTTCTTACAATCTCCAATGCTGTACAGAAATCCCTTGATTGTGGTCGGGAAGCTCGTATGATTGGCCTTGATTTTAGTGCTGCCTTTGACCGTGTTAATCATGAGGCCCTTGTTTTCAAACTGAAACAGTTGGGAGTGGGTGGGTCGTTTCTTAGCATTATTATTGATTTTTTAAGTAATAGATCTCAAAGAGTTGTTGTTGATGGGCACCATAGTGATTATAGGAATGTGATATCCGGTGTTCCACAGGGTAGTGTTCTTGGCCCATTACTTTTTATACTATATACACATGACATGTGGTTTGGCCTAGAAAACAAGCTTGTTGCATATGCAGATGATGCTACTCTCTTTGCATCAATTCCATCCCCTGAATGTAGATCTAGGGTTGGTGAATCCCTTAATAGAGATTTAGCTAGAATTAGTGCATGGTGCAAATTATGGGGTATGAAGTTGAATCCTAACAAAACTCAAAGTATGATTGTAAGTAGGTCAAGGACGGTGGTTCCTCAACATCCGGATCTCAGTATTGATAATGTTTCTTTAAATATGTATGACTCTTTCAAAATTTTAGGTGTGATTCTCGACAGTAAATTTACTTTTGAGAAACATATAAGGTCTGTGTCTTCTTCAATTTCACAAAAAATAGGCTTATTGAGAAAGTCTTTCAAGATTTTCGGTGATCAATCTATTCTGAAGAAGTGTT
>NC_090750.1:99345666-99378166 GCF_036898095.1 Palaemon carinicauda
GCGGAACAGATCTGCACAAAGCCAGTGGGACACTCCAACTGTCAGCGGAACGGATCTGCACAAAGCCAGTGGGACACCCCAACTGTCAGCGGAACGGATCTGCACAAAGCCAGTGGGACACCCCAACTGTCAGCGGAATAGATCTTCACAAAGCCAGTGGGACACCCCAACTGTCAGCGGAACGGATCTGCACAAAGCCAGTGGGACTCCCCAACTGTCAGCGGAACAGATCTGCACAAAGCCAGTGGGACACTCCAACTGTCAGCGGAACGGATCTGCACAAAGCCAGTGGGACACCCCAACTGTCAGCGGAACGGATCTGCACAAAGCCAGTGGGACACCCCAACTGTCAGCGGAGCGGATCTGCACAAAGCCAGTGGGACACCCCAACTGTCAGCGGAGCGGATCTGCACAAAGCCAGTGGGACACCCAACTGTCAGCGGAGCGGATCTGCACAAAGCCAGTGGGACACCCCAACTGTCAGCGGAGCGGATCTGCACAAAGCCAGTGGGACACCCCAACTGTCAGCGGAGCGGATCTGCACAAAGCCAGTGGGACACCCCAACTGTCAGCGGATCGGATCTGCACAAAGCCAGTGGGACACCCCAACTGTCAGCGGAGCGGATCTGCACAAAGCCAGTGGGACACCCCAACTGTCAGCGGAGCGGATCTGCACAAAGCCAGTGGGACACCCCAACTGTCAGCGGAACGGATCTGCACAAAGCCAGTGGGACACCCCAACTGTCAGCGGAGCGGATCTGCACAAAGCCAGTGGGACACCCCAACTGTCAGCGGAGCGGATCTGCACAAAGCCAGTGGGACACCCCAACTGTCAGCGGAGCGGATCTGCACAAAGCCAGTGGGACACCCCAACTGTCAGCGGAGCGGATCTGCTCAAAGCCAGTGGGACACCCCAACTGTCAGCGGAGCGGATCTGCACAAAGCCAGTGGGACACCCCAACTGTCAGCGGAGCGGATCTGCACAAAGCCAGTGGGACACCCCAACTGTCAGCGGAACGGATCTGCACAAAGCCAGTGGGACACCCCAACTGTCAGCGGAGCGGATCTGCACAAAGCCAGTGGGACACCCCAACTGTTAGCGGAACGGATCTGCACAAAGCCAGTGGGACACCCGAACTGTCAGCTGAACGGATCTGCACAAATCCAGTGGGACACCTTTCATTCGAGGCGGGGCTGCTGCAGCGAAAAATCCGTTCCACTGTAGTATGAAAGGCTTCATCATATAATCTATCAGTAGACTGTTAAAGGCGGATCCGCACCATTTGCGGCAGTGGCTTGAAAATGCCTAGTGTAAAAAAGGCACCCACAACAGTCATGTGGTCTTTTTATACTGAAATCAAACCCATAAATACCTTTGCGTACAGCAGCCCAATTATGGTAAGTTACATGAATTTCCCATTTCCAAAATAAATATATAGAGACCACCAATTCATGATATTTACCAAATACTCGTATCATTCATGCATATAATCCATGCAATATTTTCTAAAATTTTTATGATTAACATTTTGTTCTCAAAAAAATTAGTAAATTCCTTTTTGGAATTCAGATTTACACGTTTTTTATTTAATCCTGTTAAGGTGTTCATATGGAATGTTTTCTCTTTATCAGATGGAAGCATGAAAAAAAAAAAGTCTTTTAGCAATATGGCAATTCAATTCACAACTTCCAGACACACGTCGTTGAAGTTATGCACATAATATAGTTGATTAATTAAGTAAAAAGAACATTCGTATTTAAGAATATAAAATGGAATAGTGTCATTATTTTTGTAATACAAATCCAAAAAAGTTAATTATTGTCAGGCAAGCAAATTCGTCGAGTTGGTTTCTGTTAGTTCTTGTATGCTGTATGTAGTAAGGTTTGATAATTCCGACAACACTTTAGTAATTATTGTCACGAATCACAGTGTCTTTTGATTTATATTCAACGTTTTGGAAATATTTCCATCCGTCTGTAGAATATATTTTAACTCATATAAGATTAAAGATGCATCAGATTTTGAGCATTTATAGTGTGTTTTATCACTTCAAAATTAATTTATTAATACCATGAATTCGATTTATGAGTTTTCTTGTGTTAATGCGTTCCTAACTGAACACACTTTTCAGACGATTACTGCCATTATTTTTTTTTTATTTCATCCATTTTGCTATGTAATTTTATTGAAGTTTCAGTTTGTAGTACAACTGCGGGTTCACCCTAGTTCCAACTCGTCAGTGAATGGCCAATCTGGTGCCAGATTCTAATAAGTTTCATTTCGTAGTACAACCGCAGGTTCACTCTAGTCCAAACTCGTCAGTGAATGGCCGATCTGGTGCCAGATTCTAAGTTTCTATTTGTAGTGCAACTCCGGGTTCACTCTAGTTCCAATTCGTCAGTGACTGGCCGATCTGGTGCCAGATTCTAAGTTTCTATTTGTAGTGCAACTGCGGGTTCACCCTACTTCCAACTCGTCAGTGAATAGCCGATCTGGTGCCTGATCCTGGTGCCAGATTCTAAATTTCAATTCGTAGTGAAACTGCCGGTTCACTCTAGTTCCAACTCGTCAGTGAATGGCCAATCTGGTGCCAGATTCTAAGTTTCAATTCGTAGTGCAACTGCAGGTTCACTCTAGTTCCAACTCGTCAGTGAATGGCCAATCTGGTGCCAGATTCTAAGTTTCAATTCGTAGTGCAACTGCAGGTTCACTCTAGTTCCAACTCGTCAGTGAATGGCCGATCTGGTGCCAGATTCTAAGTTTCAATTCGTAGTGAAACTGCAGGTTCACTCTAGTTCCAACTCGTCAGTGAATGGCCAATCTGGTGCCAGATTCTAAGTTTCAATTCGTAGTGAAACTGCAGGTTCACTCTAGTTCCAACTCGTCAGTGAATGGCCAATTTGGTGCCAGATTCTAAGTTTCAATTCGTAGTGCAACTGCGGATTCACCCTAGTTCCAACTCGTCAGTGAATGGCCGATCTGGTGCCAGATTCTAATAAGTTTCATTTCGTAGTACAACTGCAGGTTCACTCTAGTCCAAACTCGTCAGTGACTGGCCGATCTGGTGCCAGATTCCAAGTTTCTATTTGTAGTGCAACTGCGGGTTCACTCTAGTTCCAACTGGTCAGTGAATGGCCAATCTGGTGCCAGATTCTAAATTTCAATTCGTAGTGAAACTGCAAGTTCACTCTAGTTCCAACTGGTCAGTGAATGGCCTATCTGGTGCCTGATCCTAAGTTTCAATTCGTAGTTCAACTGGAGGTTTACTCTAGTTCCAACTGGTCAGTGAATTTCCAATCTGGTGCCAGATTCTAAATTTCAATTCGTAGTGAAACTGCAGGTTCACTCTAGTTCCAACTGGTCAGTGAATGGCCTATCTGGTGCCAGATCCTAAGTTTCAATTCGTAGTGCAACTGGAGGTTCACTCTAGTTCCAACTCGTCAGTGAATGGCCAATCTGGTGCCAGATTCTAAATTTCAATTCGTAGTGAAACTGCAGGTTCACTCTAGTTCCAACTAGTTAGTGAATGGCCTATCTGGGGCCTGATCCTAAGTTTCAATTCGTAGTGCAACTGGAGGTTCACTCTAGATCCAACTGGTCAGTGAATGGCCAATCTGGTGCCAGATTCTAAATTTCAATTCGTAGTGAAACTGCAGGTTCACTCTAGTTCCAACTGGTCAGTGAATGGCCAATCTGGTGCCAGATTCTAAATTTCAATTCGTAGTGCAACTGCAGGTTCACTCTATTTCCAACTCGTCAGTGAATAGCCGTCCTGGTGCCTGATCCTAAGTTTCAATTCGTAGTGCAACTGGAGGTTCACTCTAGTTCCAACTCGTCAGTGAATGGCCAATCTGGTGCCAGATTTTAAATTTCAATTCGTAGTGCAACTGCAGGTTCACTCTAGTTATAATTGTCAGTGAATGGCCAATCTGGTGCCAGATTTTAAATTTCAATTCGTAGTGAAACTGCAGGTTCACTCTAGTTCCAACTCGTCAGTGAATGGCCAATTTGGTGCACGATTCTAAATTTCAATTCGTAGTGAAACTGCCGGTTTACTCTAGTTCCAACTCGTCAGTGAATGGCCAATCTGGTGCCAGATTCTAAATTTCAATTCGTAGTGAAACTGCCGGTTCACTCTAGTCCAACTCGTCAGTGAATGGCCAATTTGGTGCCAGATTCTAAATTTCAATTCGTAGTGAAACTGCGGGTGCACTCTAGTTCCAACTCGTCAGTGAATGGCCGATCTGGTGCCAGATTCTAAGTTTCAATTCGTAGTGAAACTGCGGGTTCACTCTAGTTCCAACTCGTCAGTGAATGGCCGATCTGGTGCCAGATTCTAAGTTTCAATTCGTAGTGAAACTGCGGGTTCACTCTAGTCCAAACTCGTCGGTGAATGGCCGATCTGGTGCCAGATTCTAAGTTTCTATTTGTAGTGCAACTACGGGTTCACTCTAGTTCCAACTCGTCAGTGAATGACCAATCTGGTGCCAGATTCTAAGTTTCAATTGGTAGTGAAACTGCGGGTTCACTCTAGTTCCAACTCCTCAGTGAATGGCCGATCTGGTGCCAGATTCTAAGTTTCAATTTGTAGTGAAACTGCGGGGTCACTCTAGTTCCAACTCGTCAGTGAATGGCCGATCTGGTGCCAGATTCTAAGTTTCTATTTGTAGTGCAACTGCGGGTTCACTCTAGTTCCAACTCGTCAGTGAATGGCCGATCTGGTGCCAGATTCTAAGTTTCAATTCCTAGTGCAACTGCGGGTTCACTCTAGTCCAAACTCGTCAGTGAATGGCCGATCTGGTGCCAGATTCTAAGTTTCTATTTGTAGTGCAACTGCGGGTTCACTCTAGTTCCAACTCGTCAGTGAATGGCCGATCTGGTGCCAGATTCTAAGTTTCTATTTGTAGTGCAACTGCGGGTTCACCCTACTTCCAACTCGTCAGTGAATAGCCGATGTGGTGCCTGATCCTAAGTTTCAATTCCTAGTGCAACTGGAAGTTCACTCTAGTTCCAACTCGTCAGTGAATTTCCAATCTGGTGCCAGATTCTAATAAGTTTCATTTCGTAGTGCAACCGCAGGTTCACTCTAGTCCAAACTCGTCAGTGAATGGCCGATCTGGTGCCAGATTCTAAGTTTCTATTTGTAGTGCAACTGCGGGTTCACTCTAGTTCCAACTCGTCAGTGACTGGCCGATCTGGTGCCAGATTCTAAGTTTCTATTTGTAGTGCAACTGCGGGTTCACCCTACTTCCAACTCGTTAGTGAATAGCCGATCTGGTGCCTGATCCTAAGTTTCAATTCGTAGTGCAACTGGAGGTTCACCCTAGTTCCAACTCGTCAGTGAATGGCCAATCTGGTGCCAGATTCTAATGTTTCATTTCGTAGTGCAACCGCAGGTTCACTCTAGTCCAAACTCGTCAGTGAATGGCCAATCTGGTGCCAGATTCTAAGTTTCTATTTGTAGTGCAACTGCGGGTTCACCCTACTTCCAACTCGTCAGTGAATAGCCGATGTGGTGCCTGATCCTAAGTTTCAATTCCTAGTGCAACTGGAAGTTCACTCTAGTTCCAACTCGTCAGTGAATTTCCAATCTGGTGCCAGATTCTAATAAGTTTCATTTCGTAGTGCAACCGCAGGTTCACTCTAGTCCAAACTCGTCAGTGAATGGCCGATCTGGTGCCAGATTCTAAGTTTCTATTTGTAGTGCAACTGCGGGTTCACTCTAGTTCCAACTCGTCAGTGACTGGCCGATCTGGTGCCAGATTCTAAGTTTCTATTTGTAGTGCAACTGCGGGTTCACCCTACTTCCAACTCGTTAGTGAATAGCAGATCTGGTGCCTCATCCTAAGTTTCAATTCGTAGTGCAACTGGAGGTTCACTCTAGTTCCAACTCGTCAGTGAATGGCCAATCTGGTGCCAGATTCTAAATTTCAATTCGTAGTGAAACTGCCGGTTCACTCTAGTTCCAACTCGTCAGTGAATGGCCAATCTGGTGCCAGATTCTAAATTTCAATTCGTAGTGAAACTGCAGGTTCACTCTAGTTCCAACTCGTCAGTGAATGGCCAATTTGGTGCCAGATTCTAATTTTCAATTCGTAGTGAAACTGCAGGTTCACTCTAGTTCCAACTCGTCAGTGAATGGCCAATCTGGTGCCAGATTCTAGATTTCAATTCATAGTGCAACTGCAGGTTCACTCTAGTTCCAACTCGTCACTGAATGGCCGATCCTGTGCCAGATTCTAAGTTTCAATTCGTAGTGCAACTGGAGGTTCACTCTAGTTCCAACTCGTCAGTGAATGGCCGATCTGGTGGGAGCTTCTAAGTTTCAATTCATAGTGCAACTGCAGGTTCACTCTCATTTCAACTCGTCATTGAATGGCCTATCTGGTGCCAGCTTCTAAGTTTTATTTCGTAGTGCAACTGCAGGTTCACTCTAGTTCCAACTCGTCAGTGAATGGCTGATCTGGTGCCAGCTTCTAAGTTTTAATTCGTAGTGCAACTGCAGGTTCACTCTAGTTCCAACTCGTCAGTGAATGGCTGATCTGGTGCCAGCTTCTAAGTTTTATTTCGTAGTGCAACTGCAGGTTCACTCTAGTTCCAACTCGTCAGTGACTGGCCAATCTGGTGACAGATTCTAAGTTTCAATTTGTAGTGCATCTGCAAGTTCACTCTGGTTCCAACTTATCAATGAATGGCCGATCTGGTGCCAGATTCTAAGTTTCAGTTCGTAGTGCAACTGCGGGTTCACCTTAGTTCCAACTCGTCAGTGAATGGCCAATCTGGTGCCAGAATAGTGCAACTGGAGGTTCACTCTATTTCCAAATCTTCAGTAAATAGCCGATCTGGTGTCAGATTCTAAGTTTCAATTTGTAGCGCAACTGCGGGTTCACTCTAGTTCCAACTCGTCAGTGAAAGGCCGATCTGGTGCCAGATTCTATAGTGCAACAGCAGGTTCACCCTAGTTCCAAGTCGTCAGTGAATGGCCGATCTGGTGCCAGATTCTAAGTTTCAGTTCGTAGTGCAACTGCGGGTTCACCTTAGTTCCAACTCGTCAGTGAATGGCCGATCTGGTGCCAGAATAGTGCAACTGCAGGTTCACTCTATTTCCAACTCTTCAGTGAATAGCCGATCTGGTGTCAGATTCTAAGTTTCAATTTGTAGCGCAACTGCGGGTTCACTCTAGTTCCAACTTGTCAGTGAATGGCCGATCTGGTGCCAGATTCTATAGTGCAACAGCAGGTTCACCCTAGTTCCAACTCGTCAGTGACTGGCCAATCTGGTGACAGATTCTAAATTTCAATTTGTAGTGCAACTGCAAGTTCACTCTGGTTCCAACTTATCAGTGAATGGCCGATCTGGTGCCAGATTCTAAGTTTCAGTTCTTAGTGCAACTGCGGGTTCACCTTAGTTCCAACTCGTCAGTGAATGGCCGATCTGGTGCCAGAATAGTGCAACTGCAGGTTCACTCTATTTCCAACTCTTCAGTGAATAGCCGATCTGGTGTCAGATTCTAAGTGTCAATTTGTAGCGCAACTGCGGGTTCACTCTAGTTCCAACTCGTCAGTGAATGGCCGATCTGGTGCCAGAATAGTGCAACTGCAGGTTCACTCTATTTCCAACTCTTCAGTGAATAGCCGATCTGGTGCCAGATTCTAAGTTTCAATTCATAGTGCAACTGCAGGTTCACTCTAGTTCCAACTCTTCAGTGAATTGCCAATCTGGTGCCAGATTCCATACCTCCATCCAATGACATACTGTACGGCTAGACGCTAGACTAGTCCCAGTTCCTGAAAATATGAATGTATGAAGCATATTTTGAGGAAAAGTCATTTGACAACTGTTTCTTCAATAGTTTGGCATACTAGATAGAAATTTTCGTATGCCGTAGTTAATAGCTCACACATTCTCACAATTACAATAAAAAAAATCTTATTTTTAGTGGCTATCGGTATGAAAAGTCTGTATCTAATTACAGTTATTAAACAAGTAATAGTGGCAGACCAATTTGAAGTAAATTAAGAATGTGAATGACACCTATGGAAATGGCAAATATCTCCATGTTCGTTGTATTGTCTAAACATACACATTTTGACACGGAAACTTATCTTTCAGTGAATTGTCTTGAAAAAGCAACCACTGTCATATAAATAAGAGTGAAAACATATTCTTACTAAAGCAGTAGAGTGGTTTTTTATATATCAAATGTTTTATAAAGCTTAACCATTTCTTCTGTTCAGATAATGATTGTTCATCTTTATTAACATATTCTCACTCCACTCTCAAACAATAGTTTTTACACATAAATCTGAAAGCCCCACATAATATTAGCACTAACATCTAGGTAGGGTTCCAACGATCTGTTGTTGAAATGAATCGTCGAACTTTGATATGATGTGATTGTTAAATTAGACGAGAGTTCATCTCCCTATAACATTAAAAATTAATAACTGACGTACATATCTGAATTGACTATTGCCTAGGCATCACTTGTTCAATACACACTTTGATTTTGTCTGTGCAATTGCATGCGCCTGTGCATTTCAACTTTTCTGCTATGTAAGAGCAACGCGCCGACGCACAGTCTCTCTTGCAACTACCAAAGGCAGTACATGGAAGACAAGAAAGTCATGTGGATTTCTATGAGCATTTGACCGCCTTAGTAGGCCGTGTCCGCAATAGTTGGTGCTGCGCTTGTCGTCTGCTACTTGCTCACTCAAGTCAGTGTTGCCAGATGGAAAATTTCACCAGCGTTCTTTTCCAACTATGATGAACGGTTTTTATCAGGCATGATACAATTATGTGCTACTCTTTGAATAAAAATTATTTTAGCATTAAAAAAAAAAAAACTTTCTCATTGTTTTCGTCGGAAACGAAGTGAGGGACCTTATATGTAATGCCAAAATTTTCGTGAATGAAACTCATCCAAGCCATAGCCCAATCAACCCATTGCCCATTCATTCCCTTAAATCACCCGGGGGGGGGAGCACCTGTTATTTTCGGCGACAGGGTCAATAACTTGTATACCCATATATATATATATATATATATATATATATATATATATATATATATATATATATATATATATATATGTATGTATATATATATATAATATATATATATATATATATATATATATACATTCAAATGAAAATTTAAAGGATTATTTAGGTATATGTATAAACTTTGTTTCTGGTAATTTTCATGTTCAAACATCCATCTGCTGCATGATATTCCACTTGTCTTATCCACAATGCTTCTTGTCTTTTGGCCTCATGACTCGGATACAAATGAGATAAAAATTAAGCAATAAAAATATTTTCGGGCCCTTTATTCCTACAGTTAAATTTGTTCTAATTTGTAGTTTGGCTTTTTCTTGGCAGGCTACTCCCAGTGTCATTGTAAAGGAATTGGCTCTATGTTGTATGATGAAATCCTAGATAATGGCAGATGGCTTTACATTTGAGAGATTTCAAAGCAAGAACAATTGATAATAAGTGTAACCTTTGTGGGATGTGATTCATGGGTAATCCAAGTCATTAGATAGATGTTCCCGTACCCAATTTAGTCATGCCAATGTTGATATGTAATAGAATTGTTCAATATGATGCTACATTTATGAAAAAAAAAAAATATTTCTTACATATGAATAGGTGGTTCCGTGTGTCATTTATACATCTCTTGATTTGAAGAAAGGGCTTTTAGGAGAGACACATTATTCTTCAAAAATATTGATATAATGTCCCCTCATATCAAATAATTATAAATAATGATTGTGTAGCACACTTAGTGGATGCTGCCATTGGTATTTTCTTCAGAAATATTGGAGTCTCTTCTCAGAGTGAACGTCCTATCCTTGCTATACTGTACATGCGACATTATCTCTTGCTTTAGAATTCTTACTTGCATTCATTTCCACAAAGTCCACAAAGAGTTGAAGAGGTGAAATTTAATTGCGGCCTTCTATGTATTTTTATGTTTTATTGGTATGGATAAAACATTCCACAGAGAGCAAACTATATGAAACTCTTTTTGAAAATACATAAGGGATGCACCCTTTTATATTATGGACAAAATCATTGTTGGTTTTCCATGAAATAATTGTCTTTTTGGGTAATTTGTCATTACACAAGTTCTCCAATAACATCATTAAATTGCCATTATCTCACCATATCACTAATGTATGTGCAGATGCACATGTTAAAATAAACTCTCTCCATCTCAGCTACATGATCAACAGAATAACAACAGAACATCTCGTGATGTGCTTATGTTAGGGTTCCATTATTCTGCTCATGCTTGGTCTTCAGCAGCCAAGAACAAAAACATGTTCTTCCTTCCTAGATCATTATGACATGTTAAAGAGCACGAATATTTACTAGGAATTACTTTCTCATTTCCTTGTATTAGCTGTACTCTATCATGAACGGCCTAGATGAGCTGACATTGTCAGCTTATTTACAAGAATTATAATCTACCGGGGGGAAACATGAATGCTGTTGATTTTTGCGCACAACAATAACATCTACTGTACTGATACTCCGTAGGGACAAATTATTCCCAAGGACAATCTCAGACCTTATGCATCTAACAAATTCTCCTCCCCATAATTTCACTACAGAAAATGTCTACGGAAAACACCGTAGGTCGTTCTTGGAATTGTTATCATACAGATTGTGTTCAATAGGAAAATGAGACCACGATGGCAAAGAAAATTTACAGGCGTTTTTTGGGCTCAAGCCATGTCGTCCTGATGGAAGCTACTGAAGGAACCTTCCATCAGGATGACATGGCCATCTCACCCAAAAATAGATTTTTCACTTCGCTCAAAATCCGTTTTTTTCTTTGGTAGATCATCTCAGTGTTCGTTTTCATGGGTTGCATTGCTTTTCTATCGTTATAATCAGTTTTTACCAGTAAGGGGAAACTTATGTAGAGCTGCAATTTTAAGACAAATCCCTCGTACGAGTTTAACGCCATTTCTGCACTTCACGTGGTGCACTACAAGGCATTGCTGAAGTGCCTCTGCAATAGCCCCGTTAGAATTAGCTATACCTACTTTCAAAGCTTCTACTTTACCTCCAATTGTTGTCCAACTTCTTTTAATATTTACTTTCTAGTGAACCGGTAGGATTTTCTGAGTAGCACCTCGATGCTGTGTGGTCTCCCGTCCTCATGGCCCAATCTGCATATAACAGTTAATCAATGTAGAGAAAATGCAATTTTAACTCCTACATTTTTATATCGTTCAATTTTTGTACCTTAAAACTTTCTTCTCTTGTTATAGCAGGGTTTATGACATTCTCAAAGTTCAAAATTGGGAAAATATAGTAGGCTTATTTTTTTTTTCTAACCTTATTTGGAAGTTTCATATTTTGCCATTAATAGAGGTTGATAGGCTGGTTTTTTTTTATATTAAGGTTATTTTTTCCTTACTGTTTAAGAAGGGTTGAGTTGAAAGTTTAACCGGAGACGTTGTTAAAAGTTATCCTGGATTTCTACTGACTGTAACAAGAGTATGTAGATCCATATTATGTACTTTCTCTTGAATGTTTGAGGCAGTTAAATGCAACCTTGCCATGGGATTTGTTTCCCAATTTTTAGCTTTATATTTTTCCCATTTCCCTTCCTTTACTGTTAATTTTTTCTAAGCTTTTATTTCATCACCCTTATTATTATTATTATTATTATTATTATTATTATTATTATTATTATTATTATTATTATTATTATTATTATTATTATTGCTGTTGTTGTTGTTGTTGTTATGATTAATGCGATGATCTGAAAAATCAAAATAAAATGATTGTTATAGAAAGCAAGCAACTTCTAGAAGTCCTAAACTGATCAAGGTGTTTAAAGAGGCAACGAAAAATCGTTTTAGTAGATACTTCCTTATAGTGATGGGGAATGAGCATACGAAGTCAAACCGACGCACGTGTGTGAGAGAGAGAGAGAGAGAGAGAGAGAGAGAGAGAGAGAGAGAGAGATGTGGAAGAAGCTGTGTCTTTAAAGCTCTTGATGTAAGGACTCAGTATGAGTTTTGATGCGAGAGAGACTCAAGGAGAGAGCTACATTTCTTGCCTGGAAAGAAATCGTCTGATGGAAGTATTTATACTATTATTTTCGGCAGTTTATTATGCGAGATATATTCCTTGTTTCCTTTACTTTTTTGTGCGCTAATACTTTAATTTTCCATTTGGTAACATATCTATTTTTAATTACCGCATATGAGGAACAAAAGACCAGGTAATTATTTGAAATGGAATGACTTTTACTATGAACTATCGGTGTGCTTGACTACTGCTTTTGTGATGTCGCTTTAATATTGATGTAACTACAGTATATATCAATATTCAATCGATAACCATTGCGGCCTACGCAGACTCTCAGTTATTCATTTTGCAGTTTATAAGGCCTCTTATAGGTATATTCCTTAATTTAGCTGTGCATATGTCTCAATATAGATATCTATGTTATGGATTTTATATCATTGTATATGGTGTCTGAGAGAGAGAGAGAGAGAGAGAGAGAGAGAGAGAGAGAGAGAGAGAGAGAGAGAGAGAGAGAGAGAGAGAGTATAACTTTCTATTTTGAGTACGCTTATTTTCAAATCGCGGAATGTAATATGGTCTTATTTAATTACCCTTTTTCAGTGTTTAGTGTATTCATAATTTTATATATAATAGGAAAAGAATTTTCCATCGCCTGTGACAGAGCATTCATATGTTTCCTATGTCATTTATTTTACGTGTGAACAGCGTTTTGAGATTTATTGTAGATGGGTAGAGAGGACAATAAGAATTTGAGAGTTGGATCCCAAAATAAAAGTTATGAAAGGAGAAGTGTCTAGAATTAATGCAGTCATAGTACCGTTTGGTGAGGATATGATGAATGTTGAAATTAGATGACTTTAAGGGTCCAGTAACGTTTGGTTAACAAACTTTTGGATTTCTTTATCAAGTATTTAAGAAAGGCAATTTGGAGGTTGAAAAGTGCAAAGAACAATATATATTGATGTTACATCACGGAATTTGATAAACCTTCATTGGTTAATTCCAACTCTGCATCTCGAAACATAGTTTACAAGAGTTTATATATATATATATATATATATATATATATATATATATATATATATATATGTGTGTGTGTGTGTGTGTGTGTGTGTGTGCGCGCGCACGCGCACACGTGTTAGTTCTCGTACAAGTATGTAGCCATTGGTTCTATATATATATATATATATATATATATATATATATATATATACTGTATATATATATGTATATACTGTATATATATATATATATATATATATATATATATATATATATATATATATATATGTACATATATGTATATATATATATATATATGTATGTATATATATACATATATATGTTTGCATATATATGTATGTATATATATACATACATATACGTATATATATGTATGTATATATATGTATATATATGTATATATGTGTATGTATATATATGTATGCATATATATGTCTATATATGTATGCATATGTATATAAATATGTATAGGTGTATGTACTGTGTATATATATATATATATATATATATATGTGTGTGTGTGTGTGTGTGTATGCATATGTATATAAATATATATAGGTGTGTGTACTATATATATATATAAATATATATATATATGTGTATATATATGTATATGTATATATGTATATATATATATATATGTATATATATACATATGTATATATGTATATAAATATGTATATATATGCATATAAATATGTATATGTGTATATATATATGTGTATATATGTATAACTATATATACATATAGGCTATATATGTATATATATAGTATATAAATATGTACATATATATATATATGTGTATATATATGTATATACATTATATATATTTATATATATATATATCTATGTATGTGTATACATATATTTATATATGTATTTTTATACATATATATATATGTATATATGTATATACTGTATATACATATATGTATGTATATGCATATATATGTATATATGTATGTATGTGTATATATATGTATATATATGCTATATGTATATATGTATATTGATATATATACGTATATATATGTATATATATACTATATTTATATATATATGTATATATATGTATATTTATACATATATATGTATATATATACATATATATCTATATATGTATATATATATATGTATATGCATATGTATGTATATAAATATATATACTGTATATATATAGTATATATATATATATATATATATATATATATATATATATATATATATATATATATATATATATACACACACAAGACGATTGTTGTGATATTGCTAGAATTTAAAAGACTGATTTAAATGGTAATATAAGGAAACTGCTGTTAAAATATGTAAATAAAAGAAAATTTCCATTCTTTTTCAGAGACAAGAGGAATCACCAGTGTGGAATGCAGAGCTTGGAGGTACACAACCTGATTAGATGAAGAGTCCCAGTTACAAATCATGACATTTATGATGATATTCCATTCAACTTTTATATCAATGTCACCTTTATTGCGGCTGCCTTCCACAATTCACGTGCTCAGAATCTTCACCGCTGGTGCCTCGATACCCACAGTGTAAAGTATGTGCTCTTATCTTTTGGCACTCAGTGTTTTTTTTCCCTTATTTGACCATTTCTCGTGTGGAGGGAGAGAGAAATAGTGCCCTTTTAGTCCCTCGTTGATAGTGCTTTTGTTCATGCCCTGAAAATTTCTAGCATTTTCCTTATAGATAAAAGGAGAACAAACTTGGTGGTCATCATCAGGCCGTCTTTAGGTGCATCATGAGTTTAGAAGCAAGGCCTTATAAAAGCCCCGAGTGACAGCTAAAAAGTGTTCATTTGAGGTGTTCCAAAGATAGAACTGGGGAAAAGGTGCCTTTGAAGTGTTTGTGGTTTCTGACAGGGATATTTTTGCATTTGGCTAAGTGGGAAGAGGGCAAATGGTCATGGGCACTAGTTACTTTTGATTTTCATAAATAACCACTGGTTATTATTTCTTGAAGAGAGGAGGCTGGGTGCATGGTGCGTCCCCCAGAAAGTCAAGAAAGAAGGGTGAAAAAAAAGATGTATGACTAGACAGTTCTGTTGTGTTTAAGGGGGTCACAGGTGGCTCTCTTCGGGAGGCTATGCGTGATTGCTAAGAGGCGGGAAAAGGAGGGTTCTCTTAGAGGCTATGGATCGAGTGGTTAAGAGGTGGTCTGCCTCCAAAGGATTGCTACACCTCCCTCGCTACATCTTAATGGTTGTGGCCCTCTCCTTGGTTTTCCCTCATCATGGAGCCCTGGCCCTCTGGACGGGTGAGTCACAAGCTGTGCATCTTTAGATTTAATTATTTATTTCAACCATTAAGATCACTGATCTATTTTTGAAGTACCAACTGGCATATTTGTTTCTTGAACTTCGATGAGATATTATAGGTGAAAGAAAAAAAAATGACTTGCGCTATTGTCGAGTTACAATGGCTTGTTTCTTGTGTGTTCCAGATGACTGCAATAAGGCATTGGGCATGGAATCAATGGCGATCCCAGATGAGGCCATCATTGCGTCCTCGGCACACGACAATATTGTAGGACCCCAAAATGCAAGGTAAGTGACTTTTTAACTTCCAGTAGGGAAATATTTAAGGCCTACCTGATTCTATGCATTTTACAATGTAACTTTTTCCCCGTTTTCATTTCTTTTGTGGTGAAACCCCTCATACGGAGACATGGTTATATAACATTGCAAACCCTTGTTTACCCTGACCTTGGCAGTATATGTTGCTGGGAATCCTTTATGATAATCAAAACTCTTGATTTCATAGAAAAACTTCAGGTTGGTTTATGCTGCACAGATGAATCCTCAAGCACTTGCCCTTGTTCCTGACATTGCCGTGAGAATCTGGAATTTCCTTGTAGATGATTGGGAATTTTTCTTTTAGGTTTTACATATTTAAGACTTTAGAATGAAATTCGGATTTTCCATTAATGAAATGACTTTTGAACTAAGATTTTTATTCAATGGTTTGGGGATAAGCATGTAGGTAAAATTAACTATCTAACAAACGATATATGCAGGCTTAAGAGGGTACTGAATGACGTCTCTCTATACTCATTTTTTTTTAATGAGGCGCATTTGCACTGACTTGCAGCAGTGCTCCTTTAGCTCTGAAAAGTTTCAGGCTATCTGATTGGTTAGAATTATCTTGTCCACCCAATCAGCGATCAGGAAACTTTTCCGAGCTGAAAGGGCACCCCTGCAAGTCGGTGCAAATCTACTTCACTAAAAAAGAATTGACTTTAGTGGGTATGATCTTTTTAAACTTTGCAATGCAGTTACTAAGTTTCTAACTATATCACATACGTTTCAAGCCTTACACTTTAGCTGTTAACTCTTATCTGGTACCAGCAGTACATTGCGTACAATGTATCCATAATGATAAAATCAAACTGGCAAAATATCATTTTATAATTCTTATGAACTATCGAGAAATAAAATGAGTTTGTAAGAATGATTTATAAGGTTCGTTTACAAAGAACACTCCTTGTCACCATTGAAGATTGAGTCTGGTACCAGGGTGTACCTGTGGATGTGAAGTTGGCAGTATACGTGCAGTAGGTAACAATATCGAGTTTGATATTCGAGATGATTGTTATAGTGATTGGAGTTGGCGTTGCCTCAGCCCCTGTGTGTGAAGAAGAGAGCAAAGTGGAGGCAAGGGGAGCAATCACCTTCCTCACTCTCATATCAGAAATTTACGAACAATAGAGTATTTTGCAATCTGTCTGCTCCTTTTAGACCAGGAATGGCATCCCCACTAAAACACTGAAAATTGTTGATAATTCCAATGCATCAGCCTGACCACGATAACTAAATTTCAGGTAATCAGCAGATATCTTATGCTAAACTTTAACCTTGAAAAAATGTACAATATTTTGGCGACGAGGGGATATCGGATGTCATAGCTATTGATAATATGTTTTTAAGATAAGCACCAGAGATCTTTTGCTTATCTTTCAACTTGAACAAAATATACAATAATTTTGCGACGAGTATGGCACACCAGATGCCATGATCATTATTACTAAACATTTCAGGTGAGAAGCAGAGATCTTGGTTCTTAACATTTAACTTGAACAAAATATATAATAAACTGGCAACGAGGATAGGATATCGGATGACATTATTATTATCAATAAGTTTTTCAGGTAAGCAGCAAAGATCTTATGCCTTAATATTCATCCTGAACAAAATATACAATAATTTGGTGACAGCGATGGGATATTGAATGTCCTGATAATTAAGACTAAATATCGAACTTGGAAAATATTTATATATTAATTACGCAACGAGGATGACATATCGTATGTCATGATAATTATAACTTAAGGAGTAGGCTAGCGTAGAGAAGAAAAGCAAAAAAAAAAAAAAGTAATAAGAGGGAGTAATCTGGAATTATTTTGCACCACCTTTGTCTTCGTTTGATGATATTTAAAAAGAATGTAATGTATTTGTTAACCTAACTAGTTTTAAGTGCCTTTGTTTTTTGCTACACACTGAAAAAGGACTGAACTTAAAAAAGGTAAATGAAATTGATTTCCTTGGAACTAGGTTAATTAGAATTTAATTATCTTCTATTTCGGAAACTAGAATAATAACTGGAGGTGTGGCTTGAAAGTTTTGAAGGGTAGCGAGGTTCGAACTTTGCAAGAGAAGCTTGTTCTAAGTTAGTGTGTTGGTTTCGTAATAGATGAATTTTCGATATCTGACTTTCCGGCAGAGTTAAAGTATCAAAAAGAAGAATCTAGGAATTTTTTTTTTATTCCAAAGTGCCTAGTTCAATGTGAATATCATATACTTGACAATTACAAAATTATTAACAAAGCTTTAATTCTAACAAAGTAAAGGTTGATAAAAATTAAATGTAGAATTTTGGGAGCATATTGGCTTATGATGATGTTTTATGTATAATCAAAATTAATTATAAAGTTCCCTTTTTATACTAAGACCTTGTTAAATCAAGTTCCTATTAAAAATGCACTAATTTGAAGATTATCAATCTGAAAGCTATGGAAGGCAGTCAGCCTTTTATTTTACAAGTTTTATAATAAATCAAATGTTTTCTTTAGAAAATTATCGTTATGTATGTAACTCAGCTTCCCCTTTCTACAATTATATTGCTGATATGCAAATGAAATTGATAAGAATGTCCAACTTTCCACATATTATAAACAAAAATATCTACAGGTCTTCAATAACAAAACATATGACAGTTGTATTGGAGATATATCCGCTCTTTAGCGGGTCGGATATATGGATAATCTAAATGTATAAATATGGTACCAAAAAAGTTAATGTAAATTTTTTTTTTTTATGAATCATTGGCCATAAAAGAAATGCTTAGAGTACTGAATGTAAGAGATAATTTCTGCAACAAGTGTGTGGAAGTAGAAAATCTTATACGCGTTCATTTTTGTGTGTATGTTAAACCCTCAGGGAGTGATTTCAAAACTTTATTTAAAAAATATGTGAAGTAAAAGTAGCAGAACCAATACAAATATTGTTGATGGATTACCCATGTAAAACGGAGAAACGGGTAAACACATTAAATGTTCTTCTCAATGAATATATAAATCGTGTATAGCAGGGATGACAATGTATCTCCTTCAGAAAAAAAAATTCTCATTGAGATGTAGCAAAAAATACACCAAGTGGGTCTTAGTATAATCATACGATATGTAGAAACAATTTACCCATCAATGTTAAAAATATTTTTAAAAACTTACTGTGTCTTTAAAGGTAAAGGAGATTATTAGAGTTGTTTCTAGGTTTTGATCAATGAAAGATGAAAAATTGTCTTAGATTTTTTTTTTTTTTTTTTTTTTTTTTTTTGTAAATATACTAATTCCATAAATTGTGATGTATAGAGCAATTAGTAAACGTAAGTATTAAAGGTAACGTAAAATATCTATTGTAAAAGTATCATATTTGCATATTTAGATACGTTCTGCATATGCTATGTGAATTTACTGGCTCCTTTTTAAAATTGATAAATTAAATATTTAAAAAAGAGACACTGCCATGAATTCTTCACACACACACACACACACACACACACACACACACATATATATATATATATATATATATATATATATATATATATATATATATATATATATATATATATATATATATATATATATTTATATATATATATATTTATATATATATATATTCTTACGAAGCTAGTCTGACATAAGAGTAGCTTATTTCATTCACGTATTTTATTTGTGAATTTAAGAGATGTAAGGTGATTTCCACTCATGTAAGATTAAGTAATGTATGTAAATTACATAAGAATGTTGTCACTCCCTTAATTGTATTTTCATTCAGTTCCGTATATGTACATTTACGTTATTTGAAAGAATTAAATTTTAATTTCATGTAGTTTTGTTACGAAGTCTTATGTAATTTTGTTAATATACAGTATGACACACACGCTAGGGATTGCATTATGTTTCCACGTGGTTAGAAAAGGCATTGAGATTCAAGACTAAAACTAATTTTCTTTTTTTTAATGTTACAAGAGGAGGTTGACGGAGTTAGCTGAGTGAGTTACCTCGCAAGCGACATTAGTACCCTACTTCAAAATACTAACATGGCAACCTTAAAGCTGCTAGACCATGCCCCAATGCTTCCAGATGGCTGAACTGGAAGATTCTGGAATTAATTAGGATGATATATATAGAGCCTAGGAATGCATAGGATGCAAAATGAGATCCAGACTATCCCTTTGAAAGAGTCAACATTAGCCAGTTCTCTCTCCAGTCACTTACTTACCAATAAAGAGATTCCCTCTCACCAACAAGTTCCAAGAACCATTCCGGATTTTGGAGAAGATCAGTGACCTGACCTACGTTATCGAAATACTAGGAAGAAGGAAAATTCAAAGGATAGCCATATTAACTTCAAAGCCAATACTGTAAGCACCTGATTTAAAAAATCAATTCCTTATCCAAGTGGATGCATCGGATAATGGAATTGGACCTGACCTATTGCAAGAAGGCAAGGAAGTAATTCTTCACCCAGTCTGTTTTATGTTTTCCAAGCTTAAGAAGCATCAACGAGCCTACTCTGAATTCATGGGTTCAGGCCTGGAATAAATAATCTTTTTTGGGGGAAGTATCTTACGAAGCTAGTCTGACATAAGAGTAGATTATTTCATTCACGTATTTTATTTGTGTATTTAAGATATGTAAAGCCAGCTCGTAAGGTGAGTTCTACTCATATAGGATTAGATAATGAATGTAAATTGAATAAGACTGTCACCATGACTTTAACTGTATTTTCATTCAATTCCGTATATGTAAATTCACATTATTTTAAAAGATTGAATTTTCATTAAACATTGTATTGTTATGAGGTCTTATGTAATCTTGTTAAAAGATATGTTGTATGACACACACACGCTAGGATTGTATCATATTTCCACGTGGTTGGAAAATGCATGAAGATTCTAGACTAGATTTTTTTTTTCAAACATTTCGATATGAAGTTGGTGGAGTTAGCTGCAAGAATTGCCACGCAAACAACGTTAGTACCCTACTTCAAAATGCCAAGTTGGCCACCTTGACGCCACTAGACCATGCCCCACGCTTCCAGACGGTCGAACTGGAAGATTCTGGATCTAGTTAGAATGATATATATAGAGCCTAGTAATGCATAGGAAGCAGAGAGAGATCCAGCTTATCCCTTTGAAAAAGCCGTCAGCCAGTCCTCTCTCCAGCCACTACATAATTCCTCTCAAACGTGAATAGTGTTTTCCTCTCAAACATGTATAGTGATTTCTCTCCAACATATACCATGTATAGTGTTGTTCAAACATTTGTGATATTATTGTGTGCCTAAGTTAAAAGTGTAGTGCGTTAATGTAAGTACATTTTATAGTATGAATTTTTGTAACTGGCCCTGTATAATTAGGTTAAACGGTGAAGGGTATTTATTTTGCTTAACCGTTCGGTAACCTTGTCTTGAAAAACTTTACTACGTAATTGGAAAATTAATACAAAGCATAATTATCTTATTTTAATGAAACCTTCATAAAAATTATGAACTTTGAAAACTTTAATTAAACAACGAAGAAATTGAATATATAATAAAAGTGGTTTCATGTATTGCTGCTCAAATTAAAACCAATGCTGTTGTTGCTGCTGTCGAAGATGATCGCCTTAAATGGAGGTCAAAGCGATGGTCAAGCATCTCCAACTTCCAATTACCATTTTCAAGAACCCCTAGATAAGTATAGAAGGCCAAATATCAGTTACGCTTCAAGTGGTGACTTAAAATTATCGAAATCACTAATAAAATATTCAAATATAGGAATGCCATTCCAATATATATATATATTGTATCAATAATGGATTTCACTTAACATTATCAAATAATAATTACCTAAAGGCAATGGTCCACTTTGCGTATTAAGTATATCACTAGTATACAACGAGCCAAATTGACAGTAAGGCCGAACGAATAACCACCTAAGTAGTACAAAACAACTAATGTAAATAAACTACTAATTAACGTAAAAGTGGCAAAAATGAGAGAATACCAAAATATGATACAAAATTTAAATTATCTGACCAGCTCAAAGTAACTGAAGATAAATGAATCTCAATTATGACTGGGATATTATAATATGGCAATTCCATAAAAATTGTAAATGATATGAATATTATCCAAGGGTATATTTATTTGTGGGGGCTAAAAACAAAGCAAGGGACTTTCATTATCAAATGAACTATGGATTATAAATCACAAAATTTAAATGACCTTTAAAATGATGACGTACCTCACAACCCATACTGTCCGTGTATGCTGTTCGTAAAGGAAACAAATCACAATTGCTGTGTTGGCTCTTGATGAGGCTTCCAAGGAGAAGGCAACGTAAGATGCGGATCCATGGTACAAATCACTTATTTTTTCACCATGACGATAAAGAGGCCAGCAAATCCAATGTTGTCACTGGTGAAGATGGCTAAGAACTAACTTTTATTTTCATGAAAAGCCGTCCACTTCTCCTTTCTGTAAGAAATTTATAACGAGCAGCAAGTCTCTTCAACGACCCAAACCATCTTAAGTTTTAACAGGTTATTAAGGAATTGTCATCATTTTATGTAAACAAAAATTATTTAAATACTAAAAATGCAAGTTGAAATAAAAACAATCATTTGCAAACTTACCAAATTACCATATTATAAAAAGAAACAGAAAACAAAAAAATAACTTAAGTGTTATTTTTCAACACTCCCGGGGAAGAAATCAAATTCTACATAAGAATTATGTAAATTTGATCAAATAAAGAAAAAAATATAATTAGTCTGAAATATCATCGTTTAGAATGGTTTTGAATTTTTGCCGTGATATCTCAGCAGCTTTTCTCTGTGGACGTTTCCTAGAAACGTCCATGCCTGGAATCTCTTCTTTCGATGCTACAGCATCATCATCATCATCATCTGATCCTACAGCATCCTCATCAGACTCCTTCCTCAAGAGTGGTATTAAAGAAGTAACATGCCTTTTAGTTATTTCATTGGTTTTACCCTTCAGAACTTTCGCAGCAGTTACCTCTCCGTTGATATTCTTGAAAACTTTTTTGACAATTCCCATAGGATAATTAACAGGTTTATATCCATCATCCTTAATCAGCACAATATCGCCGATACTGATTTGTTTATGGTTTACAGGAGCATATCTATCCTTCTTATCAGTAGCTTGTTTAATTAAAGTGTTCATGAATTCCCGATGATAGATTTCCAGCAAGTTAGTTCTAATTTGTTTCAGCTTCTCATAAGATGTTTTAATTTTATGTACAACATCAAAGGCAACCTGAAAATCCTCATCAGAATCAGGGTCAGCTTGTAATGCGGGAATAATATTCAAAGAGACCAATGAATATCCATGAATAAGTTCCTCTGGCGTTATAGGGATAGGTACATTATTGGAACAATCTCTTAATGCTTCTTTAAATGCAATCGGCCTTCTATTGATCAAATGTACAGCATGACAAACAAGATATTCAAAATCCCTAAATTCAATGACATTATTTCTGATTGACTTCCGTATCATATGCTTGGTCATTTTGACTACGCTCTCAACCAATCCTCCAAGCTGACTGCAGCCCTTATAGTACTGTTGAAAATGGACTTTCTCAACATTATTATCAGTTAAATACTGAACAGTCTCGGCATCCTTCAGGAAATCCTGAACAATATTGGCTCCTGCCACTATTTGCGTACCCAAATCACTTACTATAAACTGAGGGACTCCATATTCAAAAGAATGCAGTGACAAAGCACGCAAAAACTCTTCAACTGTCATATCCATACAGATCTTAAGATTAACTGCTCGTGTGAACATGCATGAAATAACAAGGATCCAAACCTTGACTTTATCTTTCCCTTGTCTCACATAAAATGGACCACAATAATCAAGGTATACATTACCAAAAGGTTTATCAGATGGACTCAATCTAAATTCCCTATAGGCTGATTGATTAAGTTTGACAGGTCTTTGGTTATATCTCCGGCATACAACACATTCCTTCAGAATCCTTTTAACTGTTGAGAAGAATTTTGGTATCCAGAATTTCCTCCGTAATTCTGTCAAAAGGGCATAGCAACCAGCATGTTTCAAAAGCAAATGTTCATCCAATATAATAAGTTTTGTTAGAGTACTCTCTCTTGATAAAAGAATAGGATAAGTTTGGTTGGTTACACTGCGCTTCTCATTAAATTTACAATTCACTCTTATTAAATTATGAGTGTCTGGATACAAATTCAACTGTGATATCAAATTAGGCATAGCCATCTTGGTTTTAGAGTTACTACTTAAATAGTCAATAACATCTGGAAAATTTATTTGTTGATCCCTAGAGATGATTTGAGTCAAAGCCTTAGAGCGGAGGTCCTTCTTATCAAAGCCATGTGACTTGTTTATAAACCCTTTCCATCGATCCCAGCATTCCAGAACTTTCGCATGTATAGATATCAACTTATTCATATTTGAATATCTATCTAGAGGTATTAAGTGCTCTAGTTTTACAGTTTGGCTTTCTTTTATACGGGTTGATGCAGTATATGCCTCAATGGGTTCTAAATTCTCGACCATTGGTACCTTGAAACCTAAAATGTCACTTCTACTAGCTTGATCGAGATCACGTATATTGGGATCCTTATGGTAATTAGACTTCATTAAGCTTTTGAATGACAGACATCGTGTAATTTTGTCGGCTGGGTTGTCCATTCCACTCACGAAGGAGAATCCAACACTTCTCCCCTCACATAGCTTTATTATATGATTCAGTTTGTTCATTACGAACACTGACCTTTTCTGCATTTTATCAAACCTATGAGAAAATGACTTAAGCCACGACAGGGCAACAAAACTATCTGAGAATATCCCCAAGTCAACTATTTTGATGGGCACCAGGCACTGTGTGCCACTCAGTTCATTATAGGTATCCAACAAAACCTCTGTACCCAAACATATAGCCTGTAATTCGAGTGAAGGAATGGACTTTTCATGCAATTTGGATCCAATGAGTTTGTTTTTCGCTAATACAAAGCTTCTTTCACCACTTCTTATATTGCATAAATATACAACAACTCCATAAACTCTTTTGCTAGCATCAACATAAGCCTCAAGTTTATATTCATCTGTCCTTTCACCAACACATCTCTGAAGCTCAAAAACAGGAGCAGAATTTACTTGGTTTGCAATATTTTTCCATTCCTTTTGTTGAAAGTCTCTAAGTTGTGTATCCCATCCAAGCGTCCTCTCACATTGCAAGTCCTGCATAAAAAGTCTAGCTCTGTTAAGAAGAGGACCATTTATGTTGAAAACATCATAATTAGATGCAATGGATCGCAAAATTTCCCTTTTTGTATTAGCCTTTTCATCAAGGCACAATTTCCTGGTTGAAATTGTATCACTCCCTCGATTCCAGATCATCCCAAGTAATTTCACCTCCATCTCAGATTTCTTGCATCCTACATCCGATTGCATATTTTCTCCATCAATTTTATCTTGTAGTGTAGAATCATTAGAAAACATCTGCTGTAGTTCAAATTCGTAAGGACCAAAAATACCCTGTAAAATCTCATATATCCAATTCAAGGTTTCAGATGATTCACAAGTAAATCCACCATTATCCATATAGAAGAGCTGATACATTATCCATTTTGCATTTCTTAGTCTAGGATTATCATTCTTGCTATCCAGTACTAAAATTTTGAAAAGAGCCAACATCAAAATTGTAGGACTGCATCGAAGTCCAAAAGGAAGACGAACATTTTTGTAGGCAACTATAGAGAAATCCCCTTTCTTAACATTCTTATACCACAAAAAGAGTAACTTCTGCTGATCAAGCTCACTGAGTGCTATTTGATTGAATGCTTTCTTAATATCGAAGATGAGTAATTTAGATCCAAATCTCAAATGAAGCATTGCAGACGTTATCTTTTGATTGAGTGATGGGCCAGCATACATAGCCTGATTATGATTGACCGTCATCACACTGGACCTGCTAGGTTCACAAACATTGGACAGGAAAACAACTCTGCATTTTGTTGTTTCCCGATCTAGTCTAAAAACTCCCATGTGTGCTAAAAAACTGCACTCAGGATGCTCATCCATGTACCTTTCTAGATTTGGTACTCTTTCAATTATCCCAAGTTTTGCTTGTTCTTTAAAATTTTCATTCATAAGTTCCAAATTTGCCTTGTTCCTTTGTAATTTTCTCGTGTTGGACCTCAATACAGCCTTTGCAAGGTTGAAATTCCGTCCAAGCAAATGACAGCTCTTTTCATTCCATAGAAGAGGCATCTCTAGCCTTCCTTCCTCGTTTCTTCTTGCGTTATCAAGGGTAAACTTAATCAAATTTGCATTACAATCTGACATCAAATTTCCATCTTCAGGGTCTGGTTCATAAATAGATTTCTCATACACAGATCGCAGCATCTCCTCAGTTGCACGTTTCAGCTCTGATTCTTCAATCATACCTTTTTCATTTAAAATAGCGAAGTTAGCTTGAACCTCCACCTCGCATTCCAAACTTAAGCCACTTGGCTCACCCATAGAACTTCCAAATCCAATATACTTGCAGCATTCATCTATGCCATCAAATACAGGGGATTTGTTTCCATTTAACTCACATGTTTCCTCATAATCGGCAACCGAGCGAGAGTGCTCCGAACACCAAGAACAAGAAAAATCCTTTGAAAGATAAGGTAGATTCTGTTGCATAATCTTGACATTACCCATTAACATCACTCCTGCAGCTGATCCCAAATAAACAGATGGGTGATCATTGCCAAATTTTACTGAAAAATCTAATAAACAATGGGCATCATTTGTACCGAGTATCAAGTCAATATCCTTTATTTTATCACTACCATCAGTCAAATATTTATCAGCTAATTTGAAGCCTTTTTTGGCAAAGGCCCTGGCTACTTCTGAAATTCCTGGCAATGACAAATTTATATCTATGCTTGGTACACACAATGCATGTATTACACATGCCTTATCATTAAAGTTGCACTTTAATTCAACTATCTTGGATTTATACTTCTTACTTGAATTAAAACCATTGACTGTTAAAGAGACATTATCTTCTAACACTTTCAACCTATTATCACTTGCAAGTTTTTCAGTTACAAAACTGGTCTGACAGCCACAGTCCTTCAAACCTCTAACAAGGGCTCCATTCAACATTTCACAGGTAAAAGTTGGCAAAACAGAGGCGCCATCAGTGGTATGCAAAGCCTTAGTTATAATCATTACATCACTTGAGGTTTCCCTGTGTTTTGAATTACCTGCTTTTACTTCCTTGCTACCTCTCGCATTCATTTGTAGTTTTTCATCATGAGATTTTTCACCTTGATGATCACACAAAAATGAAAAATGCCAACCCTTACAAAAATAGCATTTCTTAAAGAATTTAAACTTGCATTTGTCAGTGGTATGTCCAATGTTAGCACATCTCTTGCAACCATTAAGTTCTTCTAAGCGTCTCAGCTTATGCTCAGGTTCTTTATATTTTATGCACTTAAGTGTTGCATGGTTTTCCTGGCAAAGAGTGCACCTTTTCCTCGGAGAAGCGGCGTCAGCAGTACTAATTCTGTTAGTTTCATTATCCTCATATTTAACATTAACTGCAAGTGATGTAGAAGATTTTCCTCCTTGTCTCCTCCTTTCATTAAACTTCCTTGTGACGTCCATATAACGTTCAGATGCTTCAAAGAATTTTTCCTTTATCTCCTCAAGTGATGGACGTACATGATTTGTCACATTTATTAGCTGAGCTTTAAAGGAGTCATTCATGCCTTGCCAGATGAAATACTGCAAAATATCATCTACTTTAATTTCCAATGTAGAAAAAGTTTCAGTTACATTAGTAATTTTTCCAATATAGGAAAAAGGATCAGTGCCGTACTCAAGCTTCATTTCACTTAATTGCTTAATTACATTGAATTTTTGCAGCGAACGAGAGGCCAGTGCTTCTTTAAGCAATTTCTTAGCATCAGTATAGGTCTGCTTTGAAATTTCAAGATTCTCGAGTAAAATTGAGGCTCTGCCTGATACCTGTTGCTTGAGAAGTAATAGTTTATCTCTCTCAGTGTACGAATATGTGGCAATAGCCGATTCAAACTCAACAAGAAATTTTTCAACATTTTCACTTTCGGTGCTACCGTAAACCGGAAGTGGAACTACAGGACTCTTTAAGAGACTTCTTGCGGTCTCAGAATCCTTGGCCTCAGGCTTAGAATCCATCAATTGTAAAACAGCAAAACAGGTATTTAATTTATCTGAGTAACAATCACAAGACTGCAATTCTAATAAGAACTCCTCTTCATTTGTCCCGTCTCCATACAAAGACTTATGGATTACAGTATTAAGACTGTTCAACTGATCACTGTACGATACCAATTTAATTTGAATAGCCTTCAACTCAGTTTTATTCATACTCGTGAAATTATCATGTTCATTAAACAACCGTGTTACTTGGCCACGAATATATTTACGAGTCTTTAACTCTACACTCATTTCAATAAAATTTAAAAGATAGACCATGGACCCGCAAACAAACAAAACCCCAACCCGGAAGCTAACCAGACAGCAAAACAGCACCTTACTTAAGCCCCACGTTGGGCGCCATCTTGAAAAACTTTACAACGTAATTGGAAAATTAATACAAAGCATAATTATCTTATTTTAATGAAACCTTCATAAAAATTATGAACTTTGAAAACTTTAATTAAACAACGAAGAAATTGAATATATAATAAAAGTGGTTTCATGTATTGCTGCTCAAATTAAAACCAATGCTGTTGTTGCTGCTGTCGAAGATGATCGCCTTAAATGGAGGTCAAAGCGATGGTCAAGCATCTCCAACTTCCAATTACCATTTTCAAGAACCCCTAGATAAGTATAGAAGGCCAAATATCAGTTACGCTTCAAGTGGTGACTTAAAATTATCGAAATCACTAATAAAATATTCAAACATAGGAATGCCATTCCAATATATATATATTGTATCAATAATGGATTTCACTTAACATTATCAAATAATAATTACCTAAAGGCAAGTGTCCACTTTGTCTATTAAGTATATCACTAGTATACAACGAGCCAAATTGACAGTAAGGCCGAACGAATAACCACCTAAGTAGTACAAAACAACTAATGTAAATAAACTACTAATTAACGTAAAAGTGGCAAAAATGAGAGAATACCAAAATATGATACAAAATTTAAATTATCTGACCAGCTCAAAGTAACTGAAGATAAATGAATCTCAATTATGACTGGGATATTATAATATGGCAATTCCATAAAAATTGTAAATGATATGAATATTATCCAAGGGTATATTTATTTGTGGGGGCTAAAAACAAAGCAAGGGACTTTCATTATCAAATGAACTATGGATTATAAATCACAAAATTTAAATGACCTTTAAAATGATGACGTACCTCACAACCCATACTGTCCGTGTATGCTGTTCGTAAAGGAAACAAATCACAATTGCTGTGTTGGCTCTTGATGAGGCTTCCAAGGAGAAGGCAACGTAAGATGCGGATCCATGGTACAAATCACTTATTTTTTCACCATGACGATAAAGAGGCCAGCAAATCCAATGTTGTCACTGGTGAAGATGGCTAAGAACTAACTTTTATTTTCATGAAAAGCCGTCCACTTCTCCTTTCTGTAAGAAATTTATAACGAGCAGCAAGTCTCTTCAACGACCCAAACCATCTTAAGTTTTAACAGGTTATTAAGGAATTGTCATCATTTTATGTAAACAAAAATTATTTGAATACTAAAAATGCAAGTTGAAATAAAAACAATCATTTGCAAACTTACCAAATTACCATATTATAAAAAGAAACAGAAAACAAAAAAATAACTTAAGTGTTATTTTTCAACACCTTGTGGGAGCTAAAGGATATAAGAGTCACAGTTAAGTATATTATTAAAGAAATTTCCACTGGGGCAAAGAAAAAGAAGCATATACCCATCAAAAAGAGAGATGGCTCTGTTATAGCAACAGAAGTTGAAAGATAACGTTAGATGGAACATTTTAGGGAGATTAGGAATAGAACATATAAAGGGAATAATTTGAGTAATACTTGTTTACCTGAAGCTGATGAAGACCTTGATGTACCCATGAATGAATTCAGTGTGTTTGAAGTCGAAGCTATCCTAAAATAACTAAAGAGATGGAAAGCCCCGGGTACGATGGAATAACTGCCAATATGATACAGGCCGAAAATGAAGTAACTCCCAGACTACTTACAAGATTATTTTGTAGAATGTGGCATGAAGAGGCAAAACCTGATGAATGGAAGTTAGGAGTGTTGGTGGAAATTGCTAAAAAGGGAGACCTGACTGATTGCAATAATTACAGAGGCATAACACTTACGCCAATTGTTATGAAAATATATAGTATGCTTATTCTTAAGAGACAGGAGAGAAAGATTGATGAAAAGCTGACATGAAGAAGCAGGATTTAGAAAAGGTAGAAGTTGCACTGACCAAATTTTCATTTTGAGACGTTGGACAGTAATGCGTAGAATATAGAAATCCCCTTTTGATGGTATTTGTTGACTGAAAAAGCCTTTGATAGTGTGATAGTGTGCACTGGCCAATTTTGTGGAGAATCCTGTATTATTATGGAATTCCTCTTATATATGTATATTTGATGAAGACAATTCATGAGCATAGCAAGTGCAAAGTTAATATTAATGGAGTCTTATCAAGTGAATTCCAGTGAACAGCGGAGTACTCCAAGGGAATGTGTTGTCACCTGTGTTGTTTATCCTCCTCATGGACTTTGTAATGTGTAGAACAGTCAGAGATGGTGGGGAAGGATTGGAATGGATTGGTAATAGGAGTTTAGCAGATCTAGAGTATGCTGATGATGCTGTCTTTCTTAGCTGTACACCACAGGATTTGCAATGCTTGCTTACCAGAATGCATGAAATATCACACGAGGAGAGCTGAAGATAAGTAGAAGAAAGATAGAGATGATGAGAACGGAGTATGCAATGGAAGATGAAAGGATTAATGAAGTAGAATCATTTAAGTATTTAGGAACAATGATCTCCAATGCAGGGTCTTTAGAATTGGAGTTTAGTGAAAGATAGTAAAAAGCAAATCAGACAATGGCTAGGTTAAGTAAAATTTGGAAATCAAATCACCTAAAATTTCATATAAAAATCAGACTTTATAAAAGTTTGGTGAGATCGGTGTTACTCTATGGTCATGAGTCATGGTATGACAAAGAAACAATCTCCAATAGATTTAGTAGATTTGAGAATAAAGCCCTCAGAAGGATATTGGGAGTTAAATGGCAGGACAGGATTAGAAATGAAACTATAAGAGATTACTCGAGTACCATATGTGGATGAGATCATGATGAAGGGTAGATGGAGATGGTTTGGGCATGCTCTTCACACTCCCCAAGAGAGATTAGTTCACCAAACGTTTAACTGGGCTGTACAAGGCACTAGAAGAATTGGAAGACCCAGGCCTACATGGCCTAGGACTATAAAGCGTGAAGTAGGAGATGATGAATGGAGAAGTATTGAATTAAAAGCTCAAGACAGAGACGACTGGCGAAGTCTAACCGAGGCCCTTTGCTGCAATAGGTGTAGGAAGAGATGATGATGATATGTGCGTGTAATTCTTATTTATTTTATATAAGTGTTAAAGTGCCATTTATTCCTAAAATCTCAAAATTAAATATTTCCATAAAATAGTTTCCAGTGGAACAAATGATTGTATAATTTTTATGAAGTATCGGTTTTCTTAGTCTAAGGTTTAGTTCAGATTTATCATTTCGAGTGATTTATTTTTGGTGGTAATTTGTTTGAATTTATTATTTTTTCTAAAACATATTTCTGTAAAGTGTGTATTATTTCGATCACCAATAATTAGTTCAGAGCTTTGCTCGTATCCCCTGACTAAGAACCGAAGTAAGATTAGTTCCTGTTAAAAATAATCCAATCACCCACTTTTGTTTTGAGTCTAAAGTAAGGAGACATTTTAGATATTCAGTGTTCATATATATTATTGTCCCGGAGTTGCATATTTTTTCAGAGCTCGGAGGATTTTGAACGTCTTTAGGCAAAACGTCTTAATAGGTTTGCTGAAGGTAATCATCTATTCCCTAGTTTGCAATTTGGTTTTCGTAAAGGCCTTGGAGCATGTGATGCCCTTCTTACAATCTCCAATGCTGTACAGAAATCCCTTCATTGTGGTCAGAAAGTTCGTGTGATTGGCCTTGATTTTAGTGCTGCCTTTGACCGTGTTAATCATGAGGCCCTTGTTTTCAAACCCAAACAGTTGTGAGTGGGTGGGTCGTTTCTTAGCATCATTATTGTATTTTCATGTAATAGATCGCAAAGAGTTGTTGTTGATGGTCACCATAGTAAGTATAGGAATGTGATATTTGATATTCCACAGGGAAGTGTTCTTGGCCCATTACTTTTCCTACTTTATACACATGACATGTGGTTTGGCCTAGAAAACAAGCTTGTTGCATATGCAGATGATGCTACTCTCTTTGCATCAATTCCATCTCCTGAATGTAAATCTGGGGTTGCTGAATCCCTTAACAGAGATCTAGCTGAAATTAGTGCATGGTGCAAATTATGGACTATGAAGTTAAATCCTAACAAAACTCAAAGTATGATTGTAAGTAGGTCAAGGACAGTGGTTCCTCAACATCCTAATCTCAACATTGATAATGTTTCCTCAACTTTGTATGACTCTTGAAATTTTAGGTGTGATTCTCGACAGCAAATTTACTTTTGAGAAACACATTAGGTCTTTGGTTTCTTCAATTGCACAATAACTTGGCTTATTGAGAAAGTCTTTTAAGATTTTCGGTGAT
>NC_090750.1:99383166-99385666 GCF_036898095.1 Palaemon carinicauda
ATGTCTCTTTTTTATTTCTATTAATTCTTATGCTGTCTGGAGACATTGAGCGAAATCCGGGACCAGTACGTCCTAGATTTCGTCAATGTCGTCTTCTGTATTGCAATATTCGTGGTCTTCATGCAAATATCCAAGACCTTACAGTTGCGTCCAGACAGTATGATATTCTTTTGTGCTCAGAAACTTTGGTTTCTAATATGAGGCACTCATCTGAGCTCCTTATAACTGGTTTTAAGAAGCCAATAATGTTGAAACGTGATGCCATCCCTAGGGCCAGGGGAATGGCGGTGTATATTAGGACAGAGTACCCTGCTTCTCATAAGTCCTGCTATCAATGTGGATGTCATGAGATTCAGGTAATAAAAGTTTGTGGTAGGCATAACAACTTTTATTTATGTTCGATCTACCGGAATCCAGACATGGATGATTCTATCTTCGATTGTCTTCTTACCATTATGGCTAAGATACAAGAAGATGATAGAAAGGCTTCTTTTGTCTTTGTTGGTGATTTTAATGCTCACCATAGGGAGTGGTTAAGTTCTATCTCTCCTACTGATCGCCATGGCTTACGAGCTTTAGACTTTGCCTCTGAATCAGGCTGTGAGCAAATCATAAATGAAGCTACTCACAGGTCTGGTAATTGCTTGGACCTTGTATACACTGACTCCCCTGGCGTTATAACTGGTAAGGTTGGTTCTCCAGTCGGGACATCTGATCATGCCTTGATTTCATTATTGGTGAAGACTGAGCAGCCTGTCCCTGATATATCATATTCTTGTAAAATTTATATGAAATCCCAAGCTGACTGGAATGGGATTTTACATGATCTTTTGTGCTTGAATTGGTCACAATTATATAATAGTGTAGATCCTGTTGTCCCTTTGAATGAGAATCTAGTCAACATAATTGATAGGCGTATCCCTTCTCGTGTGCTAAGGTACCGAGTGAAGGACAAACCGTGGTTCAATGATGATTGTAGATGTGCTTATTTGGAGAAGCAGGAGGCCTATCACCTTTGGAAGGGCAACAGATCAGATTTGACCTGGAACAACTATACTCAGCTTCGAGCTTTTGCTCAGAGAGTTTATGCCTCAACTGAAAAGGAGTACAATTTAACCATAAAAGAAACACTTTCTGGTACAACTCAGGAACATAAATGGTGGTCTACCCTTAAATCTGCACTCTTTGGTGTAGATGCAACAGTTCCTCCTTTACTTAAACCAGATGGCTCAGTCACTCACTGTCCAAAGGAAAAGGCAACCCTTTTGGCTGATGTTTTTGACTGTAAACAGAGTAATGAAAAACTTGAACTTCCTCATTCCTGTTTTCCTGAGGCTAAACTTACTAGTTTAGCTTTTCGATCTCGTGAGATTAAAGCTCTGTTGATGGACCTTGATGCTTATGGAGGTGTAGACCCAAATGGTATTTTTCCTTTGTTTTTTATAAAGACAGCAGATTTCTTAGCTCCAAAGTTATCTGTTATTTTGCGGAAGTTAGCAAGAAGAGGAGCTTTTAGCACTAGTTGGAGAATTGGTAATGTTACTCCTCTATGTAAATGTGTTTGTGGTAGCTCAAGTCCCACTGATTACCGCCCAATTTCCATAACTCCCATATTATCTAAAGTTTTTGAACGTCTTCTGGCAGAACGTCTTAATAGGTTTGCTGAAGGTAATCATCTACTCCCTAGTTTGCAATTTGGTTTTCGTAAAGGCCTTGGAGCATGTGATGCCCTTCTTACAATCTCCAATGCTGTACAGAAATCCCTTGATTGTGGTCGGGAAGTTCGTATGATTGGCCTTGATTTTAGTGCTGCCTTTGACCGTGTTAATCATGAGGCCCTTGTTTTCAAACTGAAACAGTTGGGAGTGGGTGGGTCGTTTCTTAGCATTATTACTGATTTTTTAAGTAACAGATCTCAAAGAGTTGTTGTTGATGGGCACCATAGTGATTATAGGAATGTGATATCCGGTGTTCCACAGGGTAGTGTTCTTGGCCCATTACTTTTCATACTATATACACATGACATGTGGTTTGGCCTAGAAAACAAGCTTGTTGCATATGCAGATGATGCTACTCTCTTTGCATCAATTCCATCCCCTGAATGTAGATCTAGGGTTGGTGAATCCCTTAATAGAGATTTAGCTAGAATTAGTGCATGGTGCAAATTATGGGGTATGAAGTTGAATCCTAACAAAACTCAAAGTATGATTGTAAGTAGGTCAAGGACGGTGGTTCCTCAACATCCGGATCTCAGTATTGATAATGTTTCTTTAAATATGTATGACTCTTTCAAAATTTTAGGTGTGATTCTCGACAGTAAATTTACTTTTGAGAAACATATAAGGTCTTTGTCTTCTTCAATTTCACAAAAAATAGGCTTATTGAGAAAGTCTTTCAAGATTTTCGGTGATCAATCTATTCTGAAGAAGTGTTTTAATTCTTTCATTCTACCTTGTTTTGAGTATTGTTCTCCTGTCTGGTCTTCAGCTGCTGATTCTCA
>NC_090750.1:99388166-99400666 GCF_036898095.1 Palaemon carinicauda
TATATATATATATATATATATATATATATAGTGTGTTTATGTGTGTTTATATATATATATATATATATATATATACATACATACATATATATATATATATTTATATATATATGTATATATAATGTATATATGTATGTACATAAACATGCATACATATATATATATATATATACATATATGTATATATATACATATATATATAATGTATATATGTATGTATATGAACATACATGCATATATATATATATATATATATATATATATATATATATATATATATATATGTATGTATATATATAAATTTAGTTTATATATATGTGTGTATATATATAATATATATATATATATGTATGTATGTATGTATGTATATATATACATACATAAATATTCATTCATATATTTATATATATATGTGTGTGTGTATACATTTTATGTATATATATATTTTTGGGCTCAAGCCATGTCGTCCTGATGGAAGTTCCTATAGGGTAGCTTCCTAGGGTATATTACAACTACGGCGATATTCCCAGAGAATTTACCTTAAGGTACCAGAATTCTAACTCCTGGAGCGAGTATCCCTCGTGAAAGGGATATCGCGACATATCAGAGGACGTATTCTAGACACGTCAAATGGCAATCTACGACCTGAACAGAGATTCGTCTCGTAGGAGGGAGATTGACGAGATACGAATTCGGGAAAGAAAAAGGGGAGCCGCTCCCAAGGCTTCCCTATCCCCCGATTCGTATGCGTGCCTGGCGCCAATCCTGGCGCCATCTGCATTCCTTTTTGCGTAGCTTAACAACTCGGTGTTTTTTCCTGTTTTTCTCGCAAATCTTGGATTTATTCAGCTTTTCATGGCTTCTTCGTCTTCGTTGGCCTCGGATAAGTTGAGTATAGTGTCTGTTATGTATAAATGTAGGCTCTTGGTAAAATTTTGAGTGATTAATAGGATTAATCTTTGATACAAGAGCCGTAGCCTACCAGAGGTGTCCTGGACACTGTCACTCGCTAGGTATAAATTAGTTAGTCAGAGTGACATTCCTGGTTGTTTTGCTTAATAAATTTTAGCTATTTAGCTTTACATAGGATTTCCTTTCGTGCTTAGTATTATTTGGCGAAGTATTCGCCATTCTGGCCTACGCTAGGCCATGTAGCCTAGTCGTTTGGTCCTAGTACTTAATGCATGATTTTGGTTTTTCCGAGTGTAATTAAAATTTTATTGAAGCTTTAGGCTATATTTTATACATTTTAGATTGTGTGGAATATTTCCAAGATTGTATACGTGAGAGTTTCGGTGAATTAGGTAATCGATTCTCTTGGTGCCTAGGCTAATTGCTTATGGAGCCTTAGTATACTTTATTATACTCCCCGGTTGCTTTCTTTTCTTCGGAGAAGGTATGCAATCCCTTTCCCTCTGTTTAAGCCTTGGGCTTATCCCTAAGTGGTTTTTTCCGAATTTATTTTCGATAAAACTATACTAGGGTGTTACTGTACCTTCCTGTTCCAGCAGAGTCTGGTTCAAAGAGGGACAGAACAACAGAGTTTTTAGTCTGAGTCCGTGTTGTTTGGCTTGGGGCAGAGTCTCCCTCGCTGACCTAACACTTACAAAGGGAGCTTAGCTCCCTTAGGTCACTATCGAAGGTTTCTGTAGTTATGATTCCTTCTTGTGTGATCGACCAGACTAAGTCCTGTTGCTGTTCTCGGGGAGGATAAATCTTCCCTTGGGAGTAGCAACGCCTTCCTTGCTTTGGTGCTCTGGAAGCTGGCAGGTATTATACTACTGCGCTGGCCCTTTCCCTTAGATCTCCCTTAGGCTAAGACAAAGTTCTTGGCTGCGGGTGATCTGTCACTAAAGCAAGGTTGGCAGGACCCTCTTGTCCCTTCCCCCTCTATCTCCGTAATGGCCTAGCCATTACTGTACTGTACCTTGCCGGCCGGCAGAGCTGGCCGGCAGGGGTATTACTGTACTGTATGTCATTCTACTTCTGGACCTTGTATAGGTTGGGATATGGAATTGACTAAGCCCATTGCCGGCCGGCAGAGATGCTGGACGGCAAGGGTCTTATGTTTTCGAGTGCTGCCCGGACCTCTCTTGGTCCCTCATCCATGCCTGCCGGCAGAGCCGGACGGCATTGGTCAAGGAAGCCTGAATTAAGTTTCTCCCCTTCCTTATATGCACTCTTTCGGTTGCCGGGCTTGGGGGGTTGTGTACACTCTTATCCCGGCATCCATTCTATTTTCTTCTAGTGCTGTACCTGTCCCGGCTGCCGGCCTATGAGGCCAGCAGCCGGGCAGGTGTAGTCTTCTGGTTCTTTTGCTGCCGGCTGGCATCGGTCTTGTACCTTTGCCGGCCGGCTTATGTCAGTCCTTGTCTGCCGGCCACCAAGAGTGTGGCCGGCAGCTGGGTACTACCTTGTGTAGTTGCTGGCCGGCAATCATTGCCGGCCAACACTGGCTGTTGCTGGCCGGCAGCTGCTGCCGCCGGCACAGGCATTTGAACCAGAGGGCTGCCGCCCTATAGCTGTTAAGTAGTATACTTTAAAGCTAATTGTGGTGTGTGCCGGCCGGCAAAGGCAGGCCGGCACACATCCTCCTATACTGTACTAGTATTCTTCTGTATAGCATATACAGTAAGAAGAAAACTATAGTAAAAGTTTAGGTACAGCACTGTATCTTCTAACACTATTGTGTTTTCTTGCACGGCCCTTTGCTGTTGCCTTCAGACAAGAAGCAGAGTTCTTCCCTGTCTATTATCCCGGATTTTAAAATCATTGCCTAGGTGTGAGCTCCACCTGTTTCCTCTGGAAACTTTGCATTGGTTACTCTAGTAGAGATAAACCATTTTGATTTTATTATCTGGAAGGCTGCAGCAATGGGTTGTGAGGGAAACACAAGTGTGTGTCTTTAATTTCTGAATTGTTATGCTATACTATGCATATCCAGTGATACATAGTTCACTTGATACTCATGGAAATTTCTTCTCTTTACAGAAGGACACTCCGAAGTGGGGAAGTGCTTTCTGCAATGTCAGCAGCAAGAACCTCTGCGGACATGAGTTTTGTAGGAGACACGCAGCATACGCTGTCTCCAAGGATGATCTCCGGTATTGGGACCCTCAGGTATGTACTGTGTGCACTAACCTGATTAATGAGACATTTAAATAGCTAGGAAGAAGCTTCGTACCTGGGTAAGGGGCTTCCAAAAGTACACTTCTGGCCCTTATCTTCCAAGTGAGAAGATGAGGGCGTATCTTTTCCCTAAGGCATCAGCTGATGCAGTGATTCCCCAGCCTCAAGAGGAGATCCCCTAAGTTCAGATCCAGGTGGATGCTGAAGTCGCGGTCGCGATGCAAGACATCCAGCTAAATGACAGGATATCTGATGTGGACGGGTGTCAGGAGGAAGACCTCCTTGCAGAAGCCCAGGATGAAGTTCAAGCCCCTCTACATCGGCCGGTCTCCCAGTAGAGCTGGGACAGGCCCTCTCTTCTATCGTTGGAATGATCCAACAAATGCAGAAGGAGAATCAGGAGAAGGCGGCTGCAATGGAACTGCGAATGCAGTGCCTTGCAGAATCACATGGGCCCCAGAAAAGCTCAATGTGAAAGACCTTCCTTTGTGCTCGGATGCTAACCCATGGAGGTATGCTGAGCACATGTCGATGACGACTGGAAAGATCGTCATCTCGGATATGCTGGGCTCAGTTCCCCTGGAGGGTGGAATTCTGGCCCAGCAAGGCACCATATCCGGACTGTTATGTCCGGCTGAGGAAGGAACCAGCTTCAAAGGAGGAGGCAGAGCCGAAGGAGGTCATAGTGATGACCATGCTAAGGCTCAAGCTCTACTTTCATCTTCGATGAAAGAGAGGGGCTTCTCTAACTCAAAGGTAGCTGCATTGAATAGGAAGCTCCCTTCCTTTGTGTCCTCGCCTACTAGAGCCTTCCCCCTTTTACAGAAAGGGTTTCTGGCTGTACTAAAAGCAATCGAGGCCGGCAAGTCTTGCCCCTCCCTAGAGGAGTGTAAACCCTTGTCGCTGGCCCTGCCTATGGACCACAAAGATTGGAAGGACGTCCATCTTACGTTCTAAGTGGGAAAGTTGGAGGCTGATATTGCCGGACGTCAGTTCGGCAAGGACCTCCCTAAGCTGTCTGACTTTCTTTTGCGAAGTGAGTTCGATACAAAAGAAAGACTGACTGCCTCAATGTCTCTTCAGACTACTCTCGAGACGATGGCAAGTGACCCCAAGGTCCATGAAATGTTCATGGTAGTGGCCAAGCCTCATCTGGCCACAGTGACGAAGGACCTTTATGGCTTCGTCAAGGCAAGGAGAGCTTGTAGGGAGTTCGTGTTTACCTCGGCTACAGTGAGGCACGAGCTAAAGAAACTAATCTCCTCCAACATTTGGGGAAAAGACCTTTTTCCCTACCGACTTGGTCAAAGAAGTTTTTGATAAAGCCACCTTGGAGAATAGAAACCTTCTCCAGAAGTGGGACCTGGCTATCAAAAGAAAGTCTTCCCCGGATGAGGGTCCTCAACCAAAGAGGAAGACTATGAGGACTAGGCTACCGTCTCGGCCAGCCAAGCCTCTTAGACAGCAACAGCAACTGCAATTGCCATTGCCCCAGTGCCCCAGATCGTGGCACAAACCCCGACCACCTTTCAGTGGGTACCCCAGGCCGTGTCGACACAGTCCACGGCATTCACCCCAGCGTTCGAAGGGCAGTCTACTTCCTTCCGAGCAAAGCCTAGAGGAGCAGCCAGAGGCTCGTCTAGACGCCCCTCAAGGGGAAGGGGATTCAGGGGTGGTCGTGGTCAGGAAGGCAAGACCTCAGGACGGCAGTCCAAGTGAGGTGATACCGGTAGGAGGGAGACTTCTGAAATTTCGGGATCGGTGGACCTTCGATCCCTGGGCCCACAGCCTACTCAAGAATGGATTGGGCGGGAGCTGGTACAGCACTCCACCCCCGTACCTTCGGTTTTTCCAACACTCCACCCCCGTTATGGAGGAGTACGTTCAAGAACGGTTGGAGAAAAAGGGTGAAGCCCATCAATTTCTAAGGGAGGCTGTTTTGTGTTCCCAAGAAAGACTCGGAAAAGCTCAGAGTCATTCTGGACTTGTCGCCACTTAACAAGTTCATAGTGAATTGCAAATTCAAAATGCTAACACTGCAACACATAAGGACCTTACTGCCCAAGAGGGCATATTCCGTCTCTATAGACTTGTCAGATGCCTACTGGCACATTCCAATTAGCCATCGACTCTCCCCCTACCTAGGGTTCAGGCTACAGCGAAGACTATACGCCTTCGGAGCCATGCCATTCGGGCTAAACATAGCCCCAAGGATTTTTACGAAGCTTGCGAGCGTAGCTCTCAAACAATTTCGCCTAAAGGGAATTCAGGTAGTAGCCTACCTGGACGACTGGTTGGTGTGGGCAGCATCCGAGACAGAATGCTTGCAAGCTTCCAGTCAGTGATCCAGTTCCTAGAGTACCTAGGCTTCAAGATCAACAGAAAAAGTCTCGACTTTCTCCATCTCAAAAGTTCCAGTGGCTAAGATCCACTGGGACCTTTTGTCACACCGTTTCTCCACCCCAGCGAAGAAAAGGAAGGAGATAGCGGGTTCTGTCAAGAGACTTCAAGATTCCGAAAGGATATCAAGACACGAGCAGGAGAGAGTACTGCGCTCTCTCCAGTTTGCTTCGGTGACAGACCCAGTGCTAAGAGCACAGCTAAAGGATGCAATCGGAGTTTGGAGAAGTTATGCATCAAACGCGTGAAGAGATCTGAGAAGACCAGCCGCTTCGGCTAAGTACTCTTCTCAGGCCTTGGTCCCAAGCCAGACATCTAAAGAAGTCAGGTTCTTCTTCAGCCACCTCCCCCGTCGGTGACGATTCACTCAGACGCCTCAAAGGAGGGATGGGGAGGTCACTCTCATCGGAAAAAAGTCCAGGGGACTTGGTCCAGGCTATTCAAGACCTTTCTCATAAAACTTTCTAGAAGCTAGGGCAGTGCTCCTTACCTTAAAGAAAGTCTCCCCGCGTCATTCGTTCCACATAAAGTGGTAATAGACAGCGAGGTAGTTGTAAGATACTTGAATCGACAAGGATCGAGGTCACCACCTCTCAACCAGGTGATGTTGGCCGTCTTCCGATTGGCGGAAAAGAAGAAGTGGTACCTGTCGGCAGTTCACCTTCAAGGAGTCCGCAATGTGACAGCGGACGCTCTATCCAGGTTCACACCGATAGAGTCAGAATGGTCCTTAGACGCAGGATCATTTTCCTTCATTCTGAATCAGTCCCAGAACTGCAGATAGACCTCTTTGCGACGAAAGACAACAAGAAGTTGCCCCTGTACGTGCCCCGTACGAGGACCCCTTAGCGGAAGCAGTGGACGCGATGTCCCTCGACTGGAACAGATGGTCCAAGATTTATCTGTTCCCTCCTCACAACCTTCTGTTGAGGGTCCTCAACAAACTGAGATCCTTCAAAGGGTAGCGGCAATAGTGGCCCACAAGTGGCCGAACAGCGTGTGGTTCCTCCTGGCATTGGAACTGTAGCTGAAGTTTGTACCACTACCAGATCCAGTTCTGACCCAGCGAGTCCAGAAGTCAACTGTCTGCGCTTCATTACAGAAAACCCGGACCCTGCAGTTCATGATTTTCTCTCCCTAGCGGTGAGAAAGCGTTTCGGGATTTCGAAAGCCAGTATAGACTTCATTGAGGAATATAAATGCAAATCTACTAGAAGGCAATATGAGTCATCTTGGAGAAAATGGGTGGCCTCTTGTCAAGGCGAAGATTCCGCAGGAGATCTTGACAGACTTCTGCTTATCTTTTTTCCCCACCTCCATGGTCAAGGGTTGGCAGCGAACACGATTTCAGCGTGTAAGTCTGCTTTGACAAGACCCATTCTATATGCCTTCCAGGTCGACCTAGGTAACGAGATCTTTAATAAAGTCCCGAAAGCCTGTGCTAGGCTCAGACCTTCAGCACCTCCAAAGCCCATTTCATGGTCTTTAGACAAGTTCTTCATTTCGCTTCTCTGTTGAGCAATGAAGAATGTGCGTTAAAGGATTTGACACAAAAAGTTATTTTCCTAATTTGCACTCGCGTCCGGGGCCAGGGTTAGTAAGATTGTAGCCTCTCGAGAGAGGCAGGTCGTGTTCAGTTCCTGGATGGGGAAGAACTGAACCTGTTTCCGGATCCTACGTTTCTCGCCAAGAATGAGTTACCCACCAACAGGTGGGGTCCCTGGAGAATCTGCCCTCTGAAAGAAGATGCATCTCTATGTCCAGTAGAATGCCTAAAGGTCTATCTTCATAGAACTTCAGACTTCAAGGGTGGTCAACTATTCAGGGGAGAAACATCAGGCTCAAATTTATCTCTGAATCAACTCAGAGCGAAAATCACATATTTTATTCGCAGAGCGGATCCTGACAATACACCCGCAGGTCACGATCCGAGGAAAGTTGCCTCATTCTTAAATTTCTTTAATTGCATGGATTTTGAACATCTCCATTCATACACTGGCTGGAAGTCTTCCAGAGTGTTCTTTCGCCACTATGCGAAGCAAGTAGAGGAACTAAAAGAGATCTGTGGTAGCAGTGGGTCGCGGTGTTAACCCTACTGTTTAACTCTGCGAGGAACAGTGGTCTTAATTGGGACGATTAATTCCAGGGTGAGTGTGTAGTTACATACTGTACTACAAACTAAGTGAGGGCACTGTGTTGCCCATCCAGACTGTTCCATTTCCGAAGGTGAACCTAGCATAAGTGCAGACATGTGTGCCGAGCGTTTCTAACGCTAATGTCATTGATTTGTAATACAGGCTTTTATGACTTTGATACCTCGGTATCTTAAAAGTGGCATCTAATGTTTTTCTTTCAGACAAACAAGCCCTGTTTACTATCATACTTATGCTTAAAGTTTTGGGTTATCCTCTTCTTATATATATATATATATAATTGTGGTTAACCTGTCTATTTATTGCCTGTCAATAATCTGGTTCTTGAGAACCTTGCGTCTCCTTCACCTGTGTCAATTTACTGGTATAATTGAGCATTCATTCTATGTACCTTATCTGGGATAATTCTAATAGAATTGTTCCTTTATGCAAGCTATGTTGCATTGGTTTTCCTCCTATGCGGATATAAAACCTTTGTCCAATACAAGTATTGTGCGGAGAACTGGTCGATATTTCATATTGACGCAGTGGTCCTTTACAAACTATGCTTTACTTAATATAGGGCGAGACCACTATATTAGCTTGCCTGGTATTCGTACATAGATATATGTACTCTTCGAGACTTTTCCAGAGTCTAGTAGGACTCTTCCCTGTAGGGGGCAGGAAGCTCTAACATAGTTTATAGTTAGTTGAAAAGATGTATAACGGTAACATCTTAGGTCTCTAGGTCTAGTCGACCGGGAAAAAATTACCTCCGGGGAGTACGGCACGTTCTGAGAATCCACAGATACAGTAATGCTCTGGTACACTTCCATCAGGACGACATGGCTTGAGCCCAAAAAACGGATTTTGAGCGAAGCGAAAAATCTATTTTTGGGTGAGATGGCCATGTCGTCCTGATGGACCCGCCCTTGCCTTTCTAAGAAAGGGCTGTAGGACCCCTCCCTACATACAGTATCTGTAGCACCTCGTGTACGCTACAAGGAATACAGATGGCGCCAGGATTGGCGCCAGGCACGCATACGAATCGGGGGATAGGGAAGCCTTGGGAGCGGCTCCCCTTTTTCTTTCCCGAATTCGTATCTCGTCAATCTCCCTCCTACGAGACGAATCTCTGTTCAGGTCGTAGATTGCCATGTGACGTGTCTAGAATACGTCCTCTGATATGTCGCGATATCCCTTTCACGAGGGATACTCGCTCCAGGAGTTAGAATTCTGGTACCTTAAGGTAAATTCTCTGGGAATATCGCCGTAGTTGTAATATACCCTAGGAAGCTACCCTATAGGAACTTCCATCAGGACGACATGGCCATCTCACCCAAAAATAGATTTTTCGCTTCGCTCAAAATCCGTTATATATACATGCATACATATATATGTATATAAATACATAAATATACATACACATATATATATATGTATATATATGTAAACATTATATATATGAATATACATAAATGCATATATATATATATATATATATATATATATGCATACATACATGCATACATATATATGTATATGAATACATAAATATACATACATACATATATCTGTATATATATATGTAAACATTATATATATGAATATACATACATGCATATATATATATATATATATATATATATATATATGTAAACATTATATATATGAATATACATACATGCATATATATATATATATATATATATATATATATATATATGTAAACATTATATATATGAATATACATACATGCATATATATATATATGTATATATATACACATAATTTACATACACCTATATCTATATATACACAGTTTACATATATATATATATATATATATATATATATCTATATATATATAGATATATATATATATATATATATATATATATATATATATATATTTTATGTATACAATATATATGTATATATATATGAATACATTATATATACACATATATATGTATATATAAATATATATATATATATATATATATATATATATATGCATATATATATATATGTGTGTGTGTGTGTATATTTACAGTATATACATACATACATGCACATATATATATATGTATATATGTATGCATATATATGTATATATAAGTATATGTATATATATACGTATATTATGTATATGTATATGTATGTGTATATGTATATATACCTAAGTATATATGCATGCATACATACACACAGACAAGCTAATTACTATAACTTAACGGAAGGAAACCAAGCATATCAAGATGCATTTGTTGCATTTGTGAAACCAATACCCAGTCTGTTGTGGATATCACTTTCATCGATGACTTTTGAAGTATGGTCTTGACCTGGACATACACTCTGTACATATTCTTCGCTTTTTACATCAGCTTCATCAAAGAAGTAGGCTTTGTTCTTTCTGAAACCTTTTGCCTCACATATAGTAGTCCAAGAGTTAGGGTTTAGGTTATGTTATTTCAATAATGTTCATATCTTGGACCCGCCAAGTAAAATTTTAAATTCTCAATAATCACGAAAATATATTACGAATTTGTAAATCTTAAATCTTGATCGATAATAAATCTATTGTGCTTTAAAACACTTTTAACTTTACGGATGCAAAGATAAGTCGGTTACTGAATGGCTCCAAGCGACAAAAAAGGGTATATAAAGTTTTAAGTGTGTTATTTTGCCCGAAAATAACAATGAAAACGAATAAGAATACAATAGTCAGTAGTAGAAATTATATAGAGTCACAGACTGTAACGAGCGAGAACACATACTGCAGATGCTTTATATGATGCGACAGAAAAACACAGAAAAGTAATACTTAAAAACATTTCAAGAAAAGCGAATAACAATTATACTCAATTTTTTTATGAGGCGCATTTGCACTGACTCGCAGCGGTGCCCTTTTAGCTCGGGAAAGTGTCAAGCTATCTGATTGGTTAGAATGATCTTGTCCAACCAATCAGCGATTAGGACACTTTTCCGAGCTTTAAGGGCTCCCCTGCGAGTCAGTGCAAATCTGCCTCAGTAAAAAGAATTGACCATAGTATGGTCACCTCGTAATTAAGGAAATAAAGGTTTCATAAACATGTTGAACAATAAGATAAAGCAAGGAAGTTAAGATTGATTAACTGGCGCTGATCAGTCTCAACACATGAAAAAGGAACCTTTTTAAATTGGCTTTGAACAAGATTGACACATAAGGGAATAAAACTATAAATTGATGTCGAGGATTCTTAAAACATAAGAGTATGAAGCTTTCATTACTTAGGAGAATGATGCAGTCTTCACATATAGGAAAATGAAGCCTCCATAAATTTTCGGTGTTAATTAACGTTGACACACAAGAGAATAAAACCGTAATAAACCGATGTTGACATTGACATGTAAGAGAAGGAAGCTTTCAAAAACTATTTTTTAACAAACTTGACTCTTAATAGAATGTAGCCTTTATAAACTGGCATTGGCCAGTCATGATTCAAGAGAAGGAAGGCTCCTTCAACTAGTGGGAAGGAATTTTGACGCAAATGACAAAAGACGTGGTGAATAATTAAGACACGTAAGAAAATCAAACCTTCATAATGAGCTGCTCAGAAATCTAGACACAGAATGAAGAGTCCATTAACTAGTCTTGAATAACCTTGACAAATGAGGGAACTAAGTCTTCTTGATGTGGTGTTGAACAATATTGACAGTTTTGAGAATGAAACTTTCATGGAAATGATATCTAGGAAACATTAAAAAAGAAATCGGATTTCTCCCAGTACGTCTTATATCAACAGTTTTATGCCATCTAAACTTGCAGCTAACAAAAAGATTGTAACTTCGTTTTCCTTTTGATTTACCAAAGTCGAAATCATATCTAACTCGAAGAATACAACCACTTAGTGTTAAAATGTAATGGCACATCACAATATCACAGAGAAATAATTAGGATACTACAATACCTTACAATATGAAATGTAACTGATCATCACAATGTTGGCAATTAAAATGTGACATCGAGCCATGTGACAAAATACTTCTCCTCGTTACAATGTTTCTTTCTTCTTTTGTGATCATCACAGAACAGTAAAGGAATGCCATTGTTTATGTGGCAGATGCAAATGATCACTTCTAACGTCAAATTTGGATTGATATTCTACCAAACAATAGCTTTAGACTTTATGACATCAGGTGTTACTGAATTTGCCCTATTAATTGTTACTAAATTTGTCCAATTACTGAACACGGAAGACATCGTAGTAAGGTTTCATGAAGCAGTCTGATTAGATGACATAGATTTATTATTATTATTATTATTATTATTATTATTATTATTATTATTCATGGCACCAATTGTTAGGGATACACAACATTTGCAGTAAAAAACATCCCTTTCTATAAAATATATCACTAGTGTTTTCTGAATTATCCTTACTGAGATTTTGGTTGATTGTCCGTGAAGGGAACTAATGGAATTTTATTGAATTCTAAGAAAACTGCAATAATGTGATGCTCAACTGGATTTTTTTTTTTTTTTTTTTTTTTTACAAATGTACACCATCTATCTGCAGAGGTATCAGCAGCCATTGCCTGGCCCTCCCTGGTCCTAGCTTGGGAGGAGAGGGGACTTGGTCGCTGATCATATGTATATATGGTCAGCGTCTGGGGAATTGTCCTGCTTGAACATTACCACTGTTCCTTGCTTCTACCATTCATAGGTAACCTTTAAAAGGGAGACTCGGGTTACCATGGCAGTAATGAAAAATTTCATTGAGCTCATCCTTAAATATTAAATTTCGTAAAATATTTCAAGAAGATGCATTAAGGATGGTGAGGTTGTGAAGCAAC